>NW_028278389.1:0-59841 GCF_059751315.1 Micrasema longulum
GTGTGTTTTTATTAGTCCTTTTTTGCTGCAGGTAAACCACGTGAAAACACGGAACCGGGACACAACGCGTGGTTATATAATCACGTGTTTACACGGCTCCAGAATACATAGCACAAAAAAAAGGAGTGAGACCCCGCATATGTGCGAACATTGCAATGTGGCTCTCCATAAAGACCAATGTTGGCAAAAATATGTTAATATATTCAAAAATGACTCAATTGATTGTTGCAAATAAATATGAGAAGTTTCAATTGATTTAACTCAGTATTTTCATAATTATGACACTTTTAAGAAACCCTTCACAATGCATGAAATTTCACCAAAATAGGTAAATTTTATGTGTATTCGGCCGGTACCTAAAGTGTTAAAACGAAATCCAAAGAATCGCAAAATCGTATCGTAGATTATTTTGTAACTTATATGTTATTGCGACTAAGCTTTTGGCATCATGTCGGCACGATTACAAAGGTTTCGAACGTTTTGGTAAAAATCGTTATAACTAATCACTAAAAAATGGAATGGCTTGGAAATACTTTACTCAATTTAAATATTGGAACGTGAGGGTTGAAGGCTCTCTACATCTTTTCGAGGGTCATTAAATGTGGCGTGATTCCTCTCGTGTCATTTACCGCGTTGGTGTCAATTTTTCTTGGCGACATTTCACGCGTGTTTTTTCGCATATTGTCTTCGCACAGAATCACGAGTTATCCATATTATTTTTTAGGATGAAAAACTCGGTTTTGCAGGTAGCTACCTTAATATAATGAGAAAAAATATTGATGTTGTATTTTGAATGATAAAATGTAAGAGTTTTGTGAGAAAAATCTCAATCATAAAAAATGCTAGGATTAATTGATTTTGGTGTGTTATTCCACCGTAAATTAGTTGAATACGATAATTAATTTAATTGGTAACCACCCGTTTTCGATCAATGCTAACACCAATGGAATATCTTGACCAACTGTGAGTTTGGAATATTCAAAAGTCAATTTTTAAGCGTTCATGCTCCAGAGTGAAAAAAATGACTTCATTGGACTTCAAAATTTAAATAAAATATCTTATCTGAGCTTCTTTTGTTAAGATTTTTTTGAAAAATGAAGTATTTTTGCAATTTGTGAATTTAAAATAAACTAATTCAAATATTTAGTTTTTATTAAAGTAAAACGCCTTTTCATGACCCTCCAAACGATATTAAAATCTGTAATTAAAGTAGACAAATATCAAAAGACGTTGAATCAATACGTAATCAGAATGTTTCTCAAGTTGACATAAAAGTGTACCATCAATCTTTTGTAGGTTAAGTTTGCGTTCATCAGATGATCAGATGCTGTGATTCAATCACAAGACCAATGAAATAGGGATCAGCTATCAGGGTTCTCTTTTTATAGGTGAAAGTAGGGGTGGATTCGGGATGGAGTGAGGGGGAAGGATGAGAGCGAGGGGTATCATTATCCCTGACAAGTAGGGCAATACCTTGAAAAGGGGTGACGTCTGCGCCCATGTGAAAAATTCCAACAAAAATAAGGGTAAAGGTGACACCGGATCATTTTTAGGAATTCGTTTTTACCCGAAGGCACTCGGCGCGTGCTGTAAGCAATATATTGCCATAGTTTGAAGATAAACACGTCGGAATTTGGTAAATAAATCACGAAGAAAACTAAAAAAATGCAAAATTTAATTTATTGTATAATTTATAGTACAGTTTTTAAATAACCGATTTTAGGAAAACGTACGTTATGAAAAAAATATTGAAATATAAAATTACTTAAAAGAATTGTTAGCACAGTGCAACATTTTATGTAACCCGAAATAATTTCTTTTGATATTTTCAGTAGAAACGTAAATATTAAAGGTTCCGCAAAAGAAAAATAATTTTCTGTTAACTACTAACAAGAGATGAATATTTCCTCTTTATTTTTTCGTATCTCGAAAAAGGTCGCAGTTTTTGCTTCAACTGGAAAGAACTCTAATTACAAACGCAATTTAGCCTCGCTGGAAAGCGCCTTCTTGTATACAAGCACATTTTGTATACGTACATATACTAGGTAGAAGTATTTATATAAGGTACTTAAATTGCAAATAAAAAGTTATTACAGTCCGCAGTGTGCTCAAAAGTACGCGCATGTCTCCTATCATCCGGGGATTGAAAATACATACATATTTATGTAAACTGTATGCTTTCATTGCATTCTTTTATGCAATATATTTAAACAATGTTAGTTTTTGTATATATGTATTGAATCTAACCTAATAAAATTGAAATATTTGGGTAAATCATAAGAATGCATACGTTTATTTTTATTTTAAAAATATATATATATATGTGTTCATTTAACCGTAGGTATTTTGAAGGTAACTGTATTTAAAAAGAAGCAAGATGATGTTTATTTATTCCACTTTGATTTTTTACGCTATTTGATTTATCTATGTATTGAGTAAAAAATTTTTTTCTTACAATTGCCTGGGTTAACAGTACTTTTAAATAGTAATAGACCAAAATGATACGAAAAAAATCCACATAGGCATAGAGTGTGTACGTAGGTATACTGATTGATCAGTTTAACGTGACGGTATGATTTTATGAACAAAATTACACATAAATACTGATACATACACGCACACACACATATCTTTACAAAACATTTATGTGTGAATACACGCATACTTGCATACACATACATATATACACAAAACATACATATAAAAAATACACAATATAAATATTTTAGTACAAAAAACCAAAAAGGGACATATTTAGCCGGCAATGTAGCTAAAGTAATCAAGGACATTTCTTTCTATGACCCACTCTTTGGCATATCTTTTAAAAGTGTAATTAGTTAAACTTTTCATGTCCCTCACATTATTAGAAATTACATTGTAAAATTTAGAAGCGAAGAAGAGTTTATGTTCTAGTTTAGTTTTACAAAGGGGTACTCTGATAAGGTTAAGTCTCTAAATGGATCGACTTCGATTAGTTATAAATAATTAAATAATTATGCTAAGACATTCAATTAAGATAAATTGACTAAACAATGTTGTTTGTGCTAATAATATTATCATGATTTCAATCTAAGAATCTTAATATTGATAACTTTCTAGGGAGTGGAATCAAGTTTGTCTGCAAATATTTAGAAAAATTTTAAATACTGTTGTCAAAAATAGCCAGTCAAAAAAAAACAATATAAACACTGAAAAATATTTACAGGCGTTGTCTAATATGTGGAAAAAATTATTAATAAATCACACTCACACCAATAATAATAAAAAAATAAAGTTGGGAGATAGAAGAATTGAAAAATATGGATGTTAAGCAGAATGGTAAAAGCAACACAATGCGCAAAATGATTATTAGAAATGGTCATTAGCGCTATAAAATGTCTTCCATCTCGGTCGAAATACATTGCAGATTTATTTTCGTAAAAGTTTTAAGGTATCGATAATAACAATTAAATAAATTAAGATAAACATTTGTTTCAGTTTAATTGTTGTTTTAAATTTAAAAAATAACATTGCATGAATAAAAAATAAGTTTCCATTACAATGGAACAAGTCAATACTAGAATTGTCAATTAGATATTTACCACATCGACGTGTTACCAACTTCACGCTACTGTAGCAACCAAACGGCCAATGACAGTGCGCTCATGTTTCGACACGTGTCAGTCTGTTATATTGTTAATAATTCTACAGAAGCATATTGTTTTACGTCTCAGTTAAAAAAAAATATCGAAATCGAATTTAAACTCAACGGTGTTATTGCTCTGTATTTGGCTGGAAAATCGCAACCAGCCATCATTAATGGGCTACGACATTTACATGTGGAATACAATATTTGAGTATTAGAACATTTCACGTTACAGTGATAGTGGTAGCATTAAAAAACGCCATGGAGGTGAACATCCAAAAACAGCAACATCGACCGAAATTATTCGAAAGGTGAAGGCCAGAATTCAACGTAATCCACGACAAAGCGCAGTTCAGTTGGCGAAAAATCTCAATGTGCCTGCTCGTAGCATAAGGCGCATATTGAAAATAAACTACAATTAAAGCCCTACAGAATACAAAAACGCCTGCACAAAAGGGAGTTCGCTTAGCAAAGGTGTTAAAATACTTGCACGTTGGTGGCGAGCTAGAAAATTTGGTCTTTTCTGATGAAACATTTTTTACGGTTCAGCAATATGTAAACGAACAAAGCAATCGTGTATGGTTACAGTGCAAATTTAAAAACAATTTAGATCAGCGAATTGCTCTGTGAAAGCAAGCGCCTGCATCAGTGATGGTTAAAGCCGAGGTAATTGCCACAGGACGCTCACCACTCGTTTTCATTTAACAGGGCATTACGGTAAATCAGCAAATCTACCATAAAAAGATTTAAAATGATGCGTTGTTACTTTGAGCACGTAAAAAATTCGGCAGCAATCATTGAACGTTTCAACAAGACTTGGCACCATCCCATTAAGCCCGTGAATCCCAACTTTTTTTTTATTTGAAAAAGTTCTCAGCTTCATTTCATCGAAACAGTGGCCTCCATATTCCCCGGATTTAAACTCAATGGACTTTCCCATATAATCCAATTTAGAGGCCAATGTATCAACTAAAAAATATGAGACGGTCGACGCCTTAAAGATTGCTCTTCGCCGAGAATGGGAAAAATACCACCAGCCCACATTCGTGCAGCGTGTGAAGCCTTCTTGGAGAGACTTGATGCTTTTATCCGTGTTTAAGGTGGCTACATCGAACAATAACATATTCGATAAAAAAAATAATTTAAACCACATACTAAAGTTTTTGAATAAAAAAAACTTGACAAAATTACAGATTCTTTAATTGGTAACACTTCGAGTGTCGACCCCTGTACTCATTTAATCTGAATTGTGTGAGGTTATTTATTCATTACACCAGTACATGCATGTTTTTTATTTTCTATAGATCTTACTATCCGTTTTCACAAGATATTATTCTTGGTTTTGTGATGCAGACGTCCAACTTTCCCCTCACCTCTTCTGCGGCCATCCTGGTGGTCGGTGTCCCTCTGGGATCTCGTGCATCACAGTCCTAGGAATGCTCAATAGACCTATTTTTTCAATGTCGGCGTCGTCTCTCCAGAATCATTTTCTCAGCCTTCCCCATCTCAGAATGTCCTCTATATTGTACCTTCGGTGAATCTCTTCATTTGATATATTTTCTCAGGGGGTTTTACCTACGATAGGTCACAAGGTTTTCATTTAATTCAGCCGGATGAATCTCACCCACACGATAAAGTTTTCAGCTCTTTAACTTTACAAACATCAACAGATGAAAGAATTGAAGGAATAAAGATGTTCAAATATAGGCAGAATAGTGAATGTTACACAGTGTGTAAAATGACCACTTAAACCAGCCAATGACAGGTCATAAGCCCTGAAGATGCCCAGACTTATATATTCCCTTCTCTAAAATGATCTTCATCTATGTTGTAATAAGTACATTATCATGGAATAGCTCTTAGACGCAAGATGGAACGTACTCGTATATAGCATGGGTTGTAAGTTGTTTTCACTTTCTGCCAGTATAGTTGCATTCCACATTGAAAAGCTTTTCTCCCATCCTATATCCGAGGCCAAGAGATGTGATCACTATGATCGTGTTCCTGATTAGATTAAACAATATGTACATGTAGGGGAGGGGGGGGGGTGTTATAATAATTTGATACTGTTTTGATAATGTTTTTTTTAAAACAAGCGCATTACATCATTTTTTTTTACTATTAAATTTTAAATAAACAATAACTGTAGCATGATCAATAACTATAGCACCCACCCTATGTTAAACAAAATAATAACGTATTCTCGAACTCCACGACAACAAAAACCCGTCGTTTCTTGTGTATTTTTCATTTCAAATATGATAAGAGACAAACGTTTTAGCTTGTATAATTTTCACTCTAAATGCTGTACAATTGAAATTAAACCATGTTTGTTTCTCTCCTTTTTTGACATTTTCATTTGATAATGGGACTGCATAATATTTTGGTCGCAAAAGATATGTCACTTTCATGAATATTACGAAGAAATATATTATCTCTGAATGCACACACTGAAATTTGTAATGTAATGAAGGAGATTATCATAAATGTAAACAGCCAAGAAACAAAATAATCGTTGAATATAGTTATTTTTAGAAAACAATTAAAATTATGATGAGGATAAGAATATAAGAGCTACGTCATTCATTTTAAGTCAAAGCAGTAATAATTATGGTTATTTATTTTGTATCTCATTAAAAATAATTGCATACAACTTAATTAGTTTATTGTGAATACAGTTGTTAGTAGAATTAATTTTGAATTATTGGTAAGGTTATTTATTTTAAAATGATCAAAACTCAGTTTGATAATGTCCTAGTGAAACGAAACGCATCATATTATATACTCCTGTGTTATATATAAAAATAAATCCTGTATTATACATAAAAGTAAATATTAAATGAAGCCCAGTTATAAATTCTTATTTTTGGATACCTCACCAATGAAACTTAAGTAAATCATATTTTTAATTAACTAAATGTAAAAAAGTCCACAATTTTACTGAACAACATAGCAAAAAACGTTTTAGTCTCACTCTTCTGAAGCGCTCCAAGTCCTGAGTCCTGGTCCTGAGTTAGGCGGTGATGGGTTGCCGTCGGCGATATGAAGTATCTTATACATTATTATTCTAAAAATGATGAGTTGTGTCTGTCATGCACGGGACGGGCGATGGGAATCTTACCCTTCAGGGAGGGTTACCTTTCTTTTTTTTTCTTCAATCCGTTAGCGCTTAGAATCTTCTTGGGTTATCCCCGATCATTGTTTTTATCAGGTCATGGTAAATTTAATCAAAAGTTATTTGTTTTTAATATTGTTGACTTCCCTTCGTGCTGCTGCGGATATCCTAAACAATCTTCCGAACACATCCTGTGGTATTGTCTCTTTCCCCTTCTCTATGATTACCGAACGGAGCTTCTCGCTACTATCCGTGGCCCTGTTATAGGTCCTGTCGGATATACAGATCGGGTGGCTTCCAAAAAGAATTTCAAGGCTTTTAAAAAGTTTTGTAATCATTTCGGCGAATCGATCATGTCCAATCAATTTAATCCCAGTCAGTGAACAATTCACTTCTCTCTCTTCTCAATCCTATGAAGTACATATTATATACTTCTGGATTACTTTCTTTCAGCAGAAATATGCTAAGGCTACCAGATTTCAGAGAGCTCCTTCGGACAGCTTTTCTCGTTTGACAACGAGCAAATTTTTCGTGTATGTGGGCACCGCCAATGAGACTTATGTCCTCAGATGAGGTGTGCGGTATGTGGTGGGCAAGCTGTCATGCACGGGCCCGTTTCACACTTATCGTTCCAATCCACTCAGTCCGGTAAAATTAGGGTGGGTGGATACTTATTTATTATTTTCTTTTTTACTTACTCTAAATTTGTAATTAAATACCGCACCATTTAAATGCCACATTGTGGAATTTTAACCTCTCAATTCAAAAACATAAAACAATGTTTCCTAATTTATTGAATTAAACTATCAAACCTGCGCTCGCGAATGTAGAGCCAAAAAAATATTTTAAGGGGTAACTAGGTTTTTTTTCTATTTTTACATTTTTTATTTATGAATTCTTTTAAATGTTATATTCACATTTAAAATTTTCAATCAATTTAATTTTGAGGGCCATTTTCAAAGAGTTATAAATAACTCATTAGAAAATGGGAATCAGGTTGCGGTAGAGCGAGGTGCGAACCTCGTACCTTCAATGTGTAAGTCCGTGGCGATAGCCGCGGGATCACAACTCGATTCAACTTTACGTACCTACCTATTCGTATTGTTGTACTTTTGGTTTACATATCGAAAAAAAGGAAATATCCTCAATAATGTAAACAACAATAAACATACTATTATTTATTACTAAAAAGCATTTTAGTAATTTAATTTTTATGTATAACTTACATAGTGCCATTTTTAAAATATATTTTAATATCTACACTTTCAATTGGTTATTCATTCGTATACTAACATTTTTATGTTTTTTTTTAAAAATGCGAAGAGAAGGAAGTATCCTAAATAATTTTATTGGCCTTAATTATTAGATTTCCTTATACAAAGCTTAGATTAAGGAAGAACTATACCCGGTATAATAAAAGGTTACCCATAAAAATATTTACTATCTAGAATAACTATACCTACTAAGCTTATTTCCTCATTTATTTGTTAACCTTGCATCATTTTTGCGTACATCTATGAACAAGCTGCGTGCGTATGTGCAGTTACAAATACTTACACGTTATTCGTGTTAGTAACAAAACAAACTATTTTATTTATTTTTATTTATAAATCTATTGCAAAAAAAAAAACTATACAAATGTAAAACGTCTAACGGAATCTAAGACTATTAAAATCAATAATGATATTTATTCATTGATGTATTATTTGATTATCGTGGTATTTTACACTCTGAGTTTGTTATAAAAGAACAAGCTACAAAAAAAATATTTTGGGCGTCATGAGACTTACGAAAGATTATATTTCATGTAAATAAAGAAAGTAAATTCTTAGATACAACACCACTCATAAATTATTGACATTGGCATCGACGTTGGTCATAAAAACAATAAATTACATGCCTAAATATGCCATTGATAAAAAAAAAATTGTCGATTGAATGAATATAAATTTAAATATGTACTTACAATAAATATTTTATGTATAAATACGGCAAAACAAAACAAGGATCATTCTTAAAAAATCTGCCCAATAAAATTTATCAGAATGAAATGAGAACTTTATGTCCATTTTTACACTTGTAAACGATATTTTACTTTAGAATCTCTGAAAAAATAGCATGTTTTATAAATTGCTTATATTTCAGATAAATACAATCCATTTTACAAAAGACGAATTTGACAGATAACGGATCGCGGGTTTATTCTAGCGCTATATCACGTTGGACCCAGGTATAAGCGTGGAATAAGTAACTATCGTCGTTATGACAGCTTTATACCAAGTATGAATTTGTGCGAGATATAAGAATTTTGAATATACCATCCTTATTCTACCACTATGCCTAGGCATAATTTTATACATGGTCTTTAAATGAGGCCTAGATGTCTTTTATAAATATAGCTATTATGGATAGCGTATATGGCACTATTTCCGTAATGTAATCCCTCAACGGCGCTTTACAAAGCGATTCATAAAAATGTTTTTTTTTGTATTATGGATAACTTATACAGCGCATTTGAGATTGTAATTAGCCAAGGCTTTTGGAACGAAATCATTAAGGCCCGCAGAGCTGATTATATGAGGCCCGATGGGCCGAATGAATTAGTATGTAATAGTCTGTTCTTATTTTAAATGATAGATTCTTCGCTATTCAATGTTAACCGTTTACTAACCGAACTTTTTGTGTAGATATTAAATCATAAATTTTGTGCGGTTATAGTAGCATATTATTCTGAGTGACAAATTCTTCTTTATCGCATTAAGAATGCTCTGAACAAAAGAAAAATCGTGAGGCCCAAATGGGAAATATTTCGTTTAAGATCCTAACCAACCGAGGCCCGAGGCCGATCGACTGAAGCCCGGAGAAAAATAAATGTTGTCTGCTAGTTAATTTTTTATACCTTGACAAGCACCTATAATGTAAGACTGGTTACCTTAACTTCATGTAACAGATGAACGAAAAACGCTTCATTTGGTGTATCAATGCAGTGCTCTATGCACCACTAGGTGCGGAAATGTAAATGATGATGACGATATTTCAATGTTTTTTTTTTACCATCATATGCCAAAAGATCCAATTACAGTTGTGAATAACGGCACATATTTTGTTTATCTCTGCCTAACTTAAAAAATAAAGTGACCAACATATTTTTATCAAAACGAGCGAATCAACTTCAGGAGACTGGGTTAGAATAGTTATAATTTTATTGATTATTGTATTTTGTTATTGTATAATTACTTGGAAATATGTATGTATTTCAAGTAATTTATAATATCTATAGTACGAGTATATTAATATATCAAACTCGATTTTTTTATATTTTTATTTTTAAGTACTCTTAAAACCACATATATGTAAATGGTAGAAATGCCGTATATAAATAAATAACACCCAAGTTTGAGAAAATTCACATAAAAAAATCTGTGCGTGAGTCAAGTATTATCTTAGCTATTATAGTTTTGCAGATACAGCAAAAATTTAATTTGATTCCAAGATTAAAATAACCAACATGCAAACGCTACATACATAAATATAAGCTGGGTGCAAATAATTTAAAAATTCTTTTAAAAAGGTAATAAAACCCTAGATTATTAAATGTAAGCTTGTGTAAGATCGGCTAAGCTGAGCTTGGTACATGTGACAAGCTTAAATTAAATCAATTCAGCACTCAATGGAACTATAGTACATTAGCGCTTAATTTAAAATGAACCATCCGCCGCGGTGTCAGTTAACCCTTAAGAGGATCTGCGCCGGAGATTAGTGCCAGGATGTCAGCCCCCAATACGACCCGCCCCCGCCCCCGCCCCCAGTTGAGGGAGACATACGAGGATGTTTCACCTGCAGCCCATGAATTATGTATCCGGAAAAATCCCCGAGCGAAATGGCGGCTGATAAACTCGATGCGCTGTGTCGCATGACCTTGATTTTGCTCCTAAATCAGCTTGCGTTTGGCGTTTTACGCCCGTCATTTTTCTCGGCTAAATGCTTGGTTTGTTTTTATTCACCACAGATAACGTGAAAAATAACGCCAATTTTCTTTTCTAGTTAAATGGTGTTTTAACATAAATAAAATGTATTTTTATTCAAAAATTCACGTTGATTTCCGCAAATTAGCCCTTAAACAAACACTGGATTGACATTTTACGCTCATCATTTTTTTTTTGTCGTTAACGCTTTTTTTGTATTAATCATCTCAGATATCGTGATTAAAATAATAAGTGAAAACAAGTGACAACAAAGCCGTAAGGCTGAATATTCAAAGAACGATTCAAAAATATAAACATCATACTCATAGGATTTTTTTCCTCCTCAAATGTTCTACCATCATCATAATTCCCTTACCGCACTCAGTGTGCAAAAGGTACTGCATTATTTAACAAAATTCAGCGTAGTCCTTTGCGATTTTAAAACGCGCGGTAGTTTTCCCGCAACAATATAATTGCGCGCACCCGCGGGTTAAAAATCGCAGCGGTTAAATAATTGTAGCCTGCTACATTTTTAACGCGGTGCGGTGCATGCGCGCACTTGCGGGTAAACTCCCGCAGCTGGCCAGTGTTATCCCTACTGTCCAAGCTTAAACACATGTCACACAGCATAATGTCTTCCCTGGAATCGCTATCAAGTGATGAGGATTTAATACCTTGGCGTTTTATTGATGGGCTCACAATTTCAAATAATTGATCAAATGTTTTCATCATCATTCAATAATAATAAAAACCGGGTTGTGGTAGTACTGTGGACTTACGGGCCAAAGGTTTCATAAGCATTTAGAGTGGCACGATCAGGTTAACGAAGTTAGTCGTAAACTTTATAGCAGTTTGCACTCACTTAAAAGATTACAGAATTTCTTGCCAATTAATGTTAAGCAAACATTAGTCCAGAGCTTACTTCTTCCACTCCTTGACTACGCGGATGTATGTTATCCAGATGCTAACTCTGAATTGCTTGATAAGTTAGAACGATTGCAGAATATTTGTATTCGTTATATCTTTAATCTTCGCAAATTTGACCACATAACTGAGTATCGCACGCAACTACACTGGCTCAGTATCAGGCATAGAAGAAACATTCACATTCTATCACTTCTTCACAATATTTTAAATAATCCCACTTCGCCTGTTTATCTGAGAGAGCTCATCCAACCTCTTTCACAACACGGACTATCTCTTCGTTCTAGTAACGAGAGAACTCTTTTAATACCCCGTCATCGCTCTAATTTTTTTGCCTCCTCTTTCACAGTAGTAGCCGCTCGATTGTGGAATAATCTACCCACTAATGTTAGAGACGCCCCTTCTTTATTTACATTTAAGTCAAGATTGAAATGTCACTATCTAAATATTTAAATTGTTTCTTTATCCTTCTTCTTTCCTTCCCATCCCCTCTCCTCTCTTCATAGTAAAGTGTTATTTTTTTTATACATATATTTATTTTTGTTAATCTTTGCTTTTAATTTTTGTATAAAATTGTAAGATTCAATATGTCCATATATTTATAATTTTCTCAAACTGAACGGTTTGGGTAGGTAGGAAGAAATTGCCTTAAGGCAATATGCCCGCCCTTATATGTGTATTTATTGTATATGTATATAAAGTGTCAATAAAAAAAAAAAAGGTCTAAGGTTTAAATCCACCTCTACCACAACATAATTTCCATTTTCCCAGTACAAGTTATTTATGGCTTTTAGGAAATGGTATGAAAATTAAAACATTTTAGTAAATAATAAGAACTCGAGTGTTTAAAAAAAAAAAAGTTTTTTATACATGTTCATAGAATCTACATTCATTCAAATGACCGTATATTATGATATATTGTTCTATTTTTTCAATTAATTAAAGGACCTGATGCAAACTATTTTTCTATTAAAAAATAACGTACATAATCGTATGTATTTCATACGTAGTTTTGAATAATTTTTAATAATTACGATTGAATCAAATTTTTGTCCACGTTGAAAACTCAAAAAGAAAGTGATAAAAAAAATTTAACGCATACTTTTTGACCTCTTAAATACTTATTTCTAGACGATCCATTCATTTTTAACAAAACGTTAAAAAAATTGTGTGTGCAAAGCAAACAAAACCCGTACGCGGGCCAAAGTGTGACGGCATAATGAATTGTAACTGATATAAACGATAGCCGGCGTTCTCCTCCCCACAACACAGTCGTTCTTGTTAATACCATAGTTTACGGCGCATATTCGTGAAACATAAAATTGTTTAAGGAATTTTTCTTGTTTAAAAAGATACTAAAATTTTGAATACAGGGATTTAAAGTTATTGCAATTGTCTACACGTTACTATTGAAAATCTAAAATTTTGTTGGGGTACGATAGTATACGTAGATGTCATCGAGATGTCCGGTGTATATTCGTAGGGTAATTTATTCGTCATTAGTATCTTTGAACACTGGCTGACTTTGGATTGGTGATTGAATCGCATAATAATTCATCGTTATGTTGTACCAAGTGCCGTAATATGCAGGGGACCAAATTGATTTAGACATTCTCAAAGCAAGACTTGTCATAAACCACAAGTGATGAGTGATTGCTAGAATTCTCTCACTATGTAACTTGGATTTGCTATAATTATGTACAGTGAGAATTATTAATTATTGCAACTAGAACTGACGCAGTCAAGGATATATTAGAATTAATAGCATCCATTTTAGCTATTAATATCAACCATCTGAATTTAAAACCAATTTCATCTTAAATATGAATTTCGTAACAAAGCAAAAGCTAAAAATTAAATATAATTTAGCAATTTTTATTCATAAAAGAGAGGTTAATTGAAATAAAATTACAATCAAATTTAACCGACAATTCCATAAATACGATACCAGAGATAAATAAGATAAGTTTAAGAGAAAAACTCAAAACACTCGTACAAAGAATTAAAATTGTTCAATGAGTTACCAGAAGAAATCTAAGAAATGGAAAGCCATGAAATATTTTAAATTAAATGAGGAACTTCAGCTCCACGGGAAACGGAATGTTTTATGGGGGTGGTAAAAATTAGAGCATTTCATGATTGTATGGAACAGTTTCTTGAAAATGTTCGATTTTTTTTTTACATATTTAAATAGAAACGCACTTCTTTGAACGACGTCATATGAACCAACCAATGATATTAGAGCTGTGAAGGATATCCGGTTTGCTTTTTGTAAACTAATAAATTTATAATTGAATTCGATTCAGTGATCGTTTGAAAGAAGACAATTTGTTATCAAAGAAATCAAGACTGGGATGTTTGTTTGCAGAGCTAAGATTTCTAGGCACAGGAGAATGAAAACCATAGTTAGTTTTGTGGTTATCGGTATGAAAGAGTAAGTTTTGTCTGAGGTTTCTAGTTGGGATATTTAATTTTATTCAGAGATCAGTAGTTCCCGCGCATCAAAGAGTGAGTTGAGAATTTTGAATAGGACAAGAAGGTCGAATTTATTTCGACGGTCTTGACGAGAAGATATATTTAAGCTAGTTTCTAACTCATTATACGTATATTGATTTCTGGATAAGAACCTCCAGCCTATCGTTTTTAAAAATCGATGTTGAACTGATTCAATATTTTTTTATGTAAAAATTATAATATGGAGACCACATAACAAAAGAATACTCGATATGCAGGGAATTTTAAATTTTTGGTAGTATTAAAAATATAAGAAGTTTGATGAATTTATAAAAATACATTGTTGAATGTATGTCACGTGGTCTAGTGGTTAATATGTTTGCCTATCATGTAAGAGGTCTCTGGTTCGATTCTTGACATAGTTGACTTAAATGATGATTAAAATGCCGTTTTTACACTAGAATACTTGTATTTACATTACAAAAGCATGTTTTAAAAAAACACAATAAATTATTAAGGCCCAGCATAAAACCTAGTCCATAAAAACAACAGTAAAAAAAGACGAATAAGTCATTAACACACATTATGATACATTGTTAGAGAATAAGGGTTAAAAACTGGTAATTCCAGCATGGAAACGATAAACTTTTCTCAGTAGGCTTTTCAACAAACTAATTTTTCTCCCCACAGGCATCATCAACGGTATATTTGTCCTGCATCCAGGAAGAACAAATGGTCTGTGTTTCTTAGCTCTTGAATAGTTGCTTGGTACAAATAATTCATGGGCTGCAAAATATTGTTCCCGTAATAAAAATATAAAAAAAACCCCGTAATAAAAAAACCCGTTCAGAAGTTTAAAGGCCATCGTAAGCAAGGCAATGCTCCCTTTAGCCAGCAAACTTGTGATACCAAGCACACCTAAAAGTAACAATAATAAGAACTGCAATGGGTTGTATCCATAAAATCTTATAAACAGGTAAAGAAGAAAGGTCTTTTGCATTATCTCCACCATTAGTGAGTAATTGGTTTCTTCAAACCACTATACCACCGCACCACTCTCTCGAATTCTAAGCACTAAATTTGTATCCAAAAGTTTGATGGTATTCAATTCTTAACTTGTTAATATTGAAATATAGTTTATTATCCTTACTCCGGTTAAGAATTTCATTGACATCCTGTTGCATCATTGCGCAGTCGTTAACGGGAAAAATATGATAATATAATTTAACATCATTAGCAAAAAGGAAATTCTGAAAATCTTATAAATATCATTTATAAATAAACAATAAAGTAGCGGCCCTGAATTTGAGCCCTGTGGTAGGGGAGAGTTGGATATTGGCGAGCCCCTAAGGTATATTGCATTTTGCAACCACAACTGAAGAGATATTCTAATTTTGATTACATTTATAGGTACATACATCTATTAACTCTAATAAAATAAAGGAAAATAATGGAAAAATAGTTGTTAGGTAAGTTTTCTATGAAAAAACAGAAACGTCATCAAAGCGCGGTATTATCAAACCGGTAACTTAATATCTTTCACACTTTTAAGAGTCCAGAGTTAGATGATGACGAAAAATTTGAGATTTAAATGCTGTAAATAGTAATCTTCATATTTTTAATAACCAAAATAAAGATTTGTGTAAATTTTTTGCTAATAATTTTTAGTCATTAAAAATATATTTCATTCTAATACCTTCTATCGACCCTCAGAATATAAAACCCAATATGTGGTCGCGTGCGATAAAAAAGTTTTTTTGCACACGCTGCGCTGCTTCAAACTTTTATTTGGAAAAAGTTTCACGAATCTTTTAAAATGAATTTTTAGGAAAAATTTAAAAATCGAAATAAAGCGACCGAATTCAAATGTTTTTGAGTAATGTTTGCTCGTCTCTTTCCTGAGTAAAGGTAGCTTGGACAAAAAAAACTAAACACATTCTAGCAGATTATATATTTTTAGGTATGTGCATGCTATTTGGTAAGAATAACATTTGTAGTGTTAGTTTATTTTAAGTATTGACAAAGAAACAGTCGTGTTTTAAAACCGGTCAAGGGAACAAATTTATTTAGTGGTTTTGCTGAAAGAAAAGTTTTAGAAAAATGAAACGAAATATTTTTTTAACATAGAAAGTCACAAAGTAAGTGCCTTAAATAATTATTTAAAAAAAAAAAATTATTTGAGTTTTATAACCACTTAGACAAAGATATTTAATTTGCCTTTGAACGTGAAATGTTTTACTGTATCAGCATTGCCATCCTCCATCAAGATAAAACCGGTAAATACTGAAAAAAAAATCGGAAAGTTCCAGTAGATTCGTTAGTGACTAGAACAGTTTTACAAATATGAATTCAACTGTTACTTGTAACGAGCCATACTGCAAAAAATTTTATTGTAGAAAAAAATTCACATTTTATTAGTTTTAATGCTTTATAAACTGTTTTTTTTATGAAACAGTTTCACATATTAAAAACAGTTGCAACCAGCGCGGCATGGGAAGGGTGTGGGATGCTGATATGTCATTAAAATTGCCGATTTTAAGTGTTTATGTGTATGCTCCCGAAATCGGTAGAGTTGGTAACACTGTACTGAGTATTACGTTGCACTAGCGTTCATACAAATATCATCTAATGCCGAGTGCATACTTGCACACTTTGGTACGTAAAGCTTGATTGAATACAAACAATAATTGATTCATCTTTCGTCTTGAGGTTATGTATATGTACACAACGATATATCCTTAATTGCAATGTGTACTCCAAAATTGAAGTATTGCATTAATTACACAGCCTTATTCGCCCCGGATGGTGCATAAGTTACTGCATCGGTAAATCATGAGCAGTGAAACTCGAACACCTGTTAGATGAAGGTAAGGGGATCGGTGTTATGCTTCAGGTGCCGGTCTAGGTATAGTAAAATATTGCGACGTAAGATTTGGATAATATGTTCAAAATACTAATGATATTTTCAATAAAAATCTCCTGCCTTTATTTGAAAAAAACTCTTCTTTCCTGAATCCTCTTCCGGTCTCCTTCCAAACACATATCTGATCCCACTTTCCTCATCATGTTATATGCATAACTTAAATATTTCTACTGAGATAAGCTCTATCTGCCTAAAAAAAAACAGCTGAAATTTGAAAAGAAAAGTGTTTTTTTGGGTTTTATATTTTTTTAAAACATATTTCAGCTGATTTTTCCTTTACCTGTCTTTAGCAATAAGCCCGACAAAGTTCATAATTTTTTGTAATTTAAATTTTAAATAAATTCTTTTTTAAAATTAAAAAATCAATGTAAAACATGTATGTTAGCTTTAAAACAAATATGAACGATGCGTCACTCTAAAATGAGCATTTTGGTATATACATTTGTGACGATATCGATAGTAAGGAGTTATACGTTATATTATACAAAACTTTTTCTAACCAAAAATTCTCAGTTCAGAAAAAAAGTATTATCGGTTACTGGCTGCCAGCCAACTATAGATTAATTGTACAAAAGTACCTACAAGCTTGAAAAATATCGGTTATCAAATAAATTAAGCTTTATTATGTCATCATCCTTTTTATATCCAAATCAAGTGGTGCATAGGATAGCTGCAATAGTTAACCAAATGCGCCATATTTCAATCATCTATTAAATAAATGTAGGGTGTAAAGTTAAACGCTTCAGGTGCCAGTCTTAGAACAACGAGACATTTCAGTTTAAACGCCAGTGGGGGTCAAAGTCAATTGATCGATGACACATGCATGTGCATAATGATTTTACCTGAAATAAAAAGCAACGATCTAAGACGTAAGTTAGCATTTTCCATTAAATACAATACATTATATTCTGCAAGATCAACAGTAATGCACATACCATGACGTTAACTAAATAACGAAATCAGATGAAATATTAAGAGCAACGTCTTGGAGTACATTAACTTCATTCCCGTCATAAAGACATGAAGAATAAACAATGCCACAAGGCGTGGTAAAATCAGTTAGCTCAACTCAGCCGTGCAGCATATCAATCAGCTTATCCCAGTCACGCAGCAAGTCAGCCAGTTCCAGCATGTAGCCCAAGTGCAGTCACTTCAACTCATCATCGCTGTGTTTTCGCGCTTCACAACTAGTGCTGTATCTTATTCGCCATGTAATAAAAACACGCATTTAACGCTTACTTTATTTTTTCTGTCAATTTTAAACTGGGAACTCCAACCCCCGCAACAAGTAAAATCCAATGCAATCTTTAAAATCATGATTTAACGAACGACTTGCTAGGAATTGAACTCAGGACCTCAAAAATCGCAGGCAAAAGCACCAACCACTTCATATCGAGGTGGAATTTTATCTACTCGTTTTTTTTTTCAAGATTTTTACCTGAGAGTAGCTATCAAGCACACGTCCAGGGTTTTGAATCTATTTCATACACAGAACTATATTCTTCATCCACCTGGATACATGATAAATTATGTCAACATTAGAAATTGTCCGCTTGATGTGAATTTTGTGTTTGGCCGGTTTTCCTTTCGGTCATTTTGAAAGTTGCTGAAAATATTTTTGTCACGTTTTCTCGGTCCGGCGAACAATGGGGCTGGGCGCTGATACGGAATCATTCATCATTGTCGACCAACAGATTTATGTACTCGTGAGAATCGGCAGTGCACGACACTAGCCCGTTCGACAAACATATCATCTCTTTGCTTAGGGAAAGTATTATTAAATAATTTATTGAGGAAGTTTGACTGCGCTCAATACTAATGCGGGAAATTTTGTAACAAATGATTTATGGTTTGTTTCACGTGATTTTAAAAAGGTTGTCCAGCAAATACTACTGTTGCGTTGCGAAAATAAACTGAGGATTACACAAAAAGGGGGGAGCATATCTTGTTTACAAAAAAAAAGAAAATTAATTTTAAAAAAAATGTCTTATTAAATTATCAATTACACACAAAATGAAAAAAATATTTATAATTCGAGTGTTTATACCTTTTTTAAAACTTAAAGATAAGTTGATACCTTGAATCTGTCCCCCACTTCGAATCAAAATACAAAAATGTAACCACCGCCTAAAGGATTATAATTATTATAAAAAAATCATAATATGCTCTTTTCACTCAAAATAAATTATTGTTTGTAGCAAAAAGAGGACAGATCCAGATCTGCTTCCATTTTACACCGTATTGCATTTTACATGGTGGTAAATTAAAATTTTGCAATAACTCGTTTGGTTTTTTAACAAAATTGACTCTTTTACGTTAAGATAGATATATTATGTTGCCCTTTTAAGGAATATTTTTATGTTTTTTAAATATTTTTTATTTCCTATTTAATAACTATAAAACAAAAAAATACCTTTTAATATTTTACAGAATATTTTATTTTCTCTTTTTCATATTACAAAAATATTATACCTGTCTCTTTATTATAGGAGCGAAAATTCATAAACATTTCTTGTATACCCACGAACAGGCCATGCCTTTGTGGGGTTTTTTGTTTACTATTTTTACTGTAAATATGTATTTCATTACTATATAATTATACTCTGTTTTACCTCTTATGTATATTGTTAAAAAAAACAAAACAAAAAAAAAAAAAAAAGTGAGCAAAAAAGTGTGATGCCAAAAAATGGAACTGAAAGGTCCTTAATTGCAACCATACTGAAATCTACTGCCACACTTTTCAAAACTTTTGTAATATAATTTTGAGAACCTGGTCAGCACCATGTGAAAGAACTGATAAGCTAATAAGGTGGCCTCCGTGGTATAGTGGTCAAGAGGCTTGACTCACGCACGGAAGGTTCCGGGTTCGATTCCCGGTGAGAACACAAAAATTAAAAATATGATTTTTCTCAAGCCTGGTTTTTCTGTAATGTAATTCACCACTGTAATTGGGCCTCCTGGCCTGTTGTGGTGCAAAAAAAAATGAAATGAAATAAAAGGATATTCGCAAAGTTTTGCTTTTGACCCAATAAAGCTTAGCCGAAATCAAGTGAGGGTTACTAGAGCCCTAACAGGGCACTGCAGATTGAACAAACACCTTGCTAGAATGAACCTTTCCGAAACTTCTTTATTTATGTTCTGCAGTGCAGATGAGGAAACACATATACACATTCTATGTGAATGTGATGCTTTACATTGTAAAAAAAGCCTCATCCTCAGGAGACCACTGGGTTAAACCTGAGAATGTTAACAAGCTCACCCCCTAAAACTATTATCGTTAACAATAATTGAAAGTGACGTCTAAGAATTTTTTTAACATTTATTTTCAATCATTCGCTTAAAATTACAATGGTTTTCTTAGCGAAAAAATCCTACGAACAATTTAAAATGTCATCTAAAGCGTTAGACTGATCATCCTTCCATGTAGCATGTAATCAAGGTACGCTAAATAAGGTGTACCTTTGCAGTGCTCTATGCACCACCATGTATGGATAAATGTATTATACTATACTAAATGTTATTAAATCTTTGTAAATAATCACTTACCGACTTTTCAATGTCCACCGGCTTCGAGACGTACCAGTTTCTTCGCCAGGACACCAATTAAACTAACATGCAAAACCCACTATACACCTTTGTTGTATAAAAATGTAAAACCAATACAACGTGCATTTTAATAAGCACAAACACTGAAAAGAGTCAAAATCTTACGTATAAATAATAAAAGATTAAAAGTAAATAATATGGAAATATTTTTAATTTATTTCAACAGAAAGGGAAAACATTTTTTAGAAGGGGATATGGAAGTCTAGCTATTTACAAGGCTTATGACCTGTCATTGGCTGGTTTAAGTGGCCACTTTACACACTGTGTAACATTTACCATTCTGCCCATGTTTGAACATCCACATTTCCTTAACTCTTCCATCTGTTGACTTTTGTGAAGTAAAAGAGCTGAAACCTTTATCACGTGGGTGAGATTCACGCCTAGACTTCCATATTCCCTTCTCAAAAATGTTTTCCCTCTCTGTTGAAATCAATTTAAATATAAACAACTCCCTAGGGAGGAAATCCAGCCAGTCTGCAAGCATTTAGACATAATCAAACATTGTTGAATATGGAAATATTTCACATCGGGAAAGCTTTTAAAAATAATGTTACTTTGATCAATTTACATCAGTTTATTGTACATTATTTGAGACATAGGTATAACAAACTACTTGAAAGTACATAACGTATTCAAATCGCTCTGTCTTTATTCCTAAAATAAACAAACATATCGACATAAAAAGGTTACTAGTGCTAGTGCCAGTAAAAAGGTGTGCATTGAGAAGTTGAATGGTGTATATTTCTGTTTATAAAAGTGCTCAAAAAGTGTAATAATAGATTAAATAAGATTCGTTACTAGTACTTTAAACTTAAAACCTACCTACGACGCTACTCCGTTCGCTGCGCAAAAAGGTACTTGTGCTGTGAATGACTATGATACGCACATAGTGCAAACATATCGACTGATTTACCAGGGGAGCCAAACCTTTTTAAATTTTTACTTTTTAAGATAATATTTATTTAAATTATTTTCTTTAAAACAAAACCATGGATATTCTACTATTCATTACAAACGCCAAGGACACAGTAGCCGCGATCCACAAAATTATGTGTGACCCGTCAAACAAATTCACCAAAGAACAAATTAACAAAATCACTCCACTAACGAACGAACTGCTTGGTTCAGTCGCTAGTATGTCAACAGCTGCAGCGATGAAAACAACTGGTCTTGAAGGCGAACTTAAAGTTTACAAAGCCATGTATGAAAAAATGTCCGCACAGCAAAATACCTTCACTAGTATGTGTGAAGCAATATCGGAAGTCGACGAACGAAAAGAGAGGTCGAGGAATCTAATTATGTGTAACGTACCGGAAAGTACAAAGCCAACGGAAGTCAGTAGATTGATGGATGATGAAGCTATTGTATCACAAATTATCTCAGATATTGATGAAAAAGCAAAAACACTTATTATCAAAACATTCAGAATCGGGAGAAAACTAGATAACAAACCGAGGTCTATAAAAATACAATTTGACAGTACGGAAATATCAAGAACTGTCTTTAGCAAACGCCGTTTCCTGAAAAATAATTTTAAAATTTTTCAAGATTCCACACCTACGCAACAAAAATTTCTTCAAAACCTTCGAAAAGAACTTGAAACCCGAAATGAAAAAGGTGAAAACCTTACGATTAAATATGTTAACTCCATCCCTAAAATAGTACCTAACTTTCAAAAAAACTGAAGAGCTGCAGCATAAAAACATATTATCAAAACACCCGTGGAATTCGTACTAAAATCAATGACCTTAGAGCTCTTTTACCATCATACAAATATGACGTATTTACAGAAACTTGGTTAAACCCATCCTTTAAATCTGCAGAGCTAGGTTTCACCAATCACAAAATCTACCGCTGTGACAGATCTTCAAAATCAAGTGATAAAGCACGTGGAGGAGGAGTACTAATAGCTGTTAACAAAGACATTACATCTAAAATTATTAAAACAAATAACACGAATCTAGAACAAATTTTCATAAAAATTGAAACCTCCGCTGAAAACATAATTCTAGGAGCAATATACATTCCGCCACTCTCAGATGTAGAATTGTATAGGCGCCACAATGAAGATGTTGAATCTCTCTCTTTAAAATACAACACCTCAAAAATATTTCTAATTGGAGACTACAACCTTCCAAATCTGATTTTTAAATCTAGTGACAATGGGGTTATCAATAATGAAAGTGAAAATGACTGTGCAAGAGAATTACTGGACATGGTGAACTTTCTTAATTTATTCCAACATAATTTTATTTATAACATTAATGGACGTCTTCTAGATTTAGTTTTCTCAAATTGTCCTACAATGCTTGTTGAAAAATCGAATGAACCACTTTTACCCGTGGATAATCATCATCCTCTTTTACATTTTAAACTTAAAATCAACCCTTATAAACCTAAACTACATGAAACAAGTCTCAACTATAAATCAGCAGATTTTAAATCTATAAAAGAGCAATTAGAAATTACAGATTGGTCGTTTTTATTTGATAAAAATATTGAGCAGTCAATCACTAACTTGTACAAAATCTTTTTTAACCTTATTAATTTACATGTACCATCTTTTATACCTAAGATCAGAACTTACCCAGCATGGTTTTCAAAAGAACTTGTAGATTTGTTGAAAACAAAGAGGTATCTACACAAAAAGTATAAACAAACAAAGTGCATCGTTGACTATATTGAATTTGGAAATACTAGAAAGAAATCAAAAGAATTATCAAAATTGTGTTATGCAGCTCACATAACTTTTTTAGAAAATACCGTTCTGAAATCAAAAAATTTGTGGAAATTTGTAAATAAACTTAATAAAGACAGTACTGACATTCCTCCAGAATTACATTTCGATAGCAAAATTGCTAATAGTAATGAGTCAATAGTCAATCTATTTGCTGAATTTTTTAAAGATGTCTACAACCAAGAAATTCTTGATGTAAACATACCGTCATATAGTTACCATAAAACTACAAACTTATCTAGATGCCAAATCACTTATGATTCTTGTATTGCCAAATTACTTTCTTTGGATGTTAACAAATCTGCCGGTCCTGATAACCTCCCTCCAATTTTTCTTCAGCAGTGTGCCCATTCTATTGCTGGTCCACTTACATTATTGTTCAACCACTTATTAACTAAGGGATACTTTCCGAGTTTTTGGAAATCAAGTTTTGTTGTCCCAATCTTTAAAACAGGTGATAATACTAATATAAAAAATTATCGTCCTATCTGTATTCAATCTACAATATCAAAACTTTTTGAGTCATTAGTATTGGATCAAATTTATCCAAAATTACTAGATTTGATAGAACACAATCAGCACGGTTTTGTGAAGGGTAGATCTACCGCCACGAATCTACTTCTGTACCAAAATTATATTGTAGAGGCATTTACTAGAAAAAAACAAGTTGACAGCATATACACTGATTTTTCGAAGGCATTCGATAAGGTGTCTCATAAACTTCTTTTAAGGAAATTACAAGCGTTGGGGATAGAAGGTAAATTGTTGGAGTGGTTTTCATGTTATTTACTTAATAGAAAATTACATGTTAAAGTTAATTCTACAAAATCACAACCATTTTACGCTTCTAGCGGCTTACCACAGGGAAGTCACTTGGGACCAGTACTGTTTTTAATTTTCATAAATGACATTGTTTCCATTTTTGAGGATGTAGAAGTTGTCTTGTTTGCAGACGACATAAAAATATATAAGGAAATATCAAATGTTAATGATTGTAAAACACTTCAGTTAAACTTAAATAAACTAAATAGTTGGTGCATACAAAATAATTTGTTTTTGAATGTAAGAAAGTGCAAATCAATTACTTTCTGTCGTAAAAAAAACCCTATTATGTATGAATACACTATAAATGATATATTGCTCGAAAGAGTGAGCGAAATAAGAGACCTGGGTATAGTGTTTGATGTAAAATTAGATTTCGTTAATCATATTAACAACATAACGAACAAAAGCATGAAAACATTAGGTTTCCTGCTTCGCACTGTCAAAGATTTTAATTCACTTAAAGTAATAAATATTTTGTATGTAGCACTAGTTCGCAGTCAGTTAGAATATAATTCCATTGTGTGGTCTCCTCTGTATAAATTACACATTAAGAACATAGAGAGAATTCAAAAAAAGTATTTGAGATTTGTAAATTTTAAATTAAATATTCCCTTAGATAACATAAATTACACGTATTTATTAGACACTTTAAATTTAATTTTATTAGAAGATCGTAGAAAAATAAATGACCTCCTTTTTTTATTTAAAATTTTAAATTCGGAGCTCGATTGTTGTGAACTCCTGAATCTCATTAACTTCAAAATACCTAATCGAGTCACTAGAAGTACGGAGTTGTTTGCAACTACGAGTACATACGTGGGTACTAACTATGCACGACACTCTCCGATTCCGCGTTTACATTCCTTAGCCAACAAATTTACTTGTGAAATAGACATTTTTAATACAATTATCAATTTTAAAACGTTCTTAAATGCACTGTTTGAAGCAAATTATTAATGTCGTAATAAAACTTTCTTTTTCATACAATTCTTTCTCTGTTTTTGATGTGTATTATTATTATCTTATCTCTTTCTGATATTAATTTTTCAAATATTTTTGTGTACCGTATATTATATTATTTTCACACATATACTTACTGTTAACTAATTTTCATTATTTGTTTTTAAGATTAATTTGTTAATAACATTTTTTTTTATACGTATATATGTGTATATATGTGTGTATATATATATTTAGAATTCTTAACAAGTTATTTACAATTTGTTTTTTAATTTTAACATTGTTCTTATATTCATATTTTTTAATCTTTTTTTTTTTTTTTTTTAATGCAAAGTTTCGCTTTTTATTTTGCATTGCAGTTTGCTTTTTATTGTTTCTACATGTATATAAAATCTTTTTTTATTTCTTTTAATGTGTTGTGTATTTATAAAATTATTACTTTCTTTGTTTGTAGTTACCTGTATATTTATTTTTATACTTATAAGTATATGAAAATGTATTTATTTTTTTTGTTTGAATTCTTTACAAGTTACTTACAATTTGCTTTTTAATTCAATTACTTTTATCATATCCATAAAAATTATTTTTTTCTTTTTACTATGTAAAGTTTCACTTTTTATTTTGCATGGCAGTATGCTTCTTATTGTTTCTAAATGTATTGTTTATCTTTTAAATTTTTACGCACTATGTTTGTACTTAACTGTATATTTTTTGTAAATGCCCCTTGGGCGTATTGTAAAATTAAATAAATAAAATAAATAAATAAATAACAACAATCAAGCAACTTTTCAATTTAGCCCATAAAACGATGTTCCGTTGTAATAGTCACCCTATAACGATTAAACTCACAGTCCTTCTTTTTCTCAAAACAGAAAACATTTTTAAAACCTAATCAGTGCATGTGCTTATAAAAATGCATGTCGTGTTAGCTTTATATTTCTGTGCAACAACTATAGTGAAGGTGTAAAGTAGGTTTTGGGTGTTGGTTTAATTGGTGTCCTGACGAAGAGACGGGTACGTCTCAAAACCGCTTGACATAAAAAGTCGGTAAGTGGTTAAATACTTATAATTAAAATAATGATAACATTTCATTTAAATTTGCCATTATTTCTTAACGACTTTCCTATCATAGGATTATTATTACAAAATTAATTTATATTCTATTAGAATTGATCTTTATTGAACGCACTATGTTTTCAATTATAATTTTTACATTTATTTGACGTTTACTTTGAACTTATTTTTAATTTTAACCTGAAACTTAATAAATGTCTTCGATTTAATGTTTTCAAAGCCTTTGATACATTCAATATAAAAAGGGTTCCTTGAATTAAAATTTTCTTGACATAGTGTGAGAAATGCTTTTCAAAACAAAAAGTATTCACAAATTGAAAAAAGGTTAAAGCTCTTTCTTCAATTTATGTTTTCAATTCTAAGTAGTCAAATCGAATGAAAAGTGTTTTCGTGTTAGAAATTTGAAATTACTTCGGAAAAAATGACTGAAATAAATGAATGAATATACTCTTTAAGATATTTTTTTTAAAAATCCAAGGAAATAAATCCAAAATAAAAAGTCATTTTAATGAGTAATAACAAAGTATTAATTTGGAAATGTTGCTTGATGTTTTGACCATCTCGTGATTTGCGTGTTTGTTTACCATTTTAGTGGTCTCAGGTTTGAATATTTCCATTTTTATTTAAAGAGGGTTTTTTATTGCAATGTCTCAACTCGTACTGTAGTTGAAGTGATCAAATGATCATCTGACATTTGTGCAAAAATGCATTGCTGTATGTAACGGTGATAATGTTTTGTAAATGATAGAAGTATAATTTTTGATGATAGTAAATTTTGATGATAGTAAATTTTGATGGTAAATCAATTTTTACTGTAATCATATTACAACAGAGTTTGAGAACATTTCTGTGGCTTGGATCTAAAAGAGCCAGTTTCAGATTGAACTATTTTCTTGTCAACATTTTGTATATGGTCGATGTCAATTTCAAACAAACACTTGTTTAATTATTTTATATGTACATACAGTACTTTTTATTCATATTTGTTATCAACCACGTCAAACAGTTCTTTATAACACAACAACATTGTTGAAATGTTCCTCTCTCGTAACATTCTGATTAACGACATCGGTTCTTTTGGACCATAGTCACAAACTTAAGAAAATGAAATATGGAAGTATAGGCATTCACAGGGTTTATGGCACGCTATTGGCTGGTTTAAGTTGCCTTTAGTTATTAAATTATATATGAAATTAATGAAGAAATAACTTAACATTTATTTTAACGAGTGCAATAATTTAATGTTTCCATCCTATTATTTTGATAGGAAAGTGGTTCTTTTTTACTTTTTCCATAATGCCTTTTCTCATAAAATTGGTCCAGCATCCAAGATGTGAGATATATCTATTTCTAAAACAATTTAAAACAGTCTTTGGATTATTGTTGATGAAATGAGTTGGTTTTTTGAACCGAAAAAGATTAATTAAAAAAAATTCTAAAATCGTTCTCCACCATATTCTCACAATGACTTGAATTAATTACAATATTTGAGTTTTTCCAAATCTTTGCAGACAAAACACTGGATTTTACTCCCTCGATAGCCATTTAGATTAACAAATTACAACAGGGATCGAAAATACCTAAAAGAAGGTCTCCCTTCTTTAAAGTATTCTAAAATCCAGTTTTTTGTATGCTACAAACATTTGAACAAACTCAATAATTGTAATAAAACCAACTGGTCCAAAAAAAAGTTTAAAAATTAGAAAATTGTTTTCAGGCTTTGCCTAGTATGTGAAATAACTCAGTAAGAAAAATTTCTTTACAACAATAAAGGTTTCAGCTCTTTAACTTCACTCAAATCAACAAATGGAAGAAATATGGATGTTCAACATAGGAAAAATGGTGGATGTTACACAATGTGTAAAGTGGCCACTCAAACCAGCCAATGACTGGCCATAACCCTTGTAAATGCCCAGACTTCCATATTCCCTTCTTTAAGGTATTCTTCACCCCTGTTGTAATTTGTTACTTTAATTAACGTTGTAGCATTTTTCTTCGCTTCTTGTTTTTTACCATGTAAAACACGCCAGCTCTTGAAAATGCCGCAAGCAAGCAGATGTTTATCTGGTTTTTACTTGTGCACTTTGATGAGGCGCAACAACTTGAGTAAGTTATGATGTATGCGTTGAAGTAGCAACACTTGGTTTTCGTCGAGTACACTTTTGCAGAGCTACAGAGTGGGGATTTTAAACACGTTTTAACTCAACAGTGTTTTGAATATACAGTTTTTTTTATTAAAAACTGAATTTTTTTATTAAATACAAATTTATTTGTTCAATAATGAAAAAAGGGAAATAAAATTATCTCCAGATAGTGTTTTTCTGGGTTATTATGCCGTGTTTGTGGGCTTTGTATTGCCGACGTTTCGGAGCACATTGCAGTGTCCATCTTCAGGGCTGAATGTATGAGTGTAGTTTTTAGTGTGTTTAATTGTGAGGAATTTGTACCGTGTCGCAGTCGGGCAATGTATGTGGTTAAGTGTGTGGAGTTTGTACCGTGGGCTTTGGAAGCACCGGGTACCATGAGGTTCGTAGTCGTAACCCATCATCCCTGTTTATGTTATTAGGATGCTTGTATATTTCTATGGCTTCCTTTATTAAACGGGCTTGATGATTTTTGGGCTTTCCAAGGACATTTGGCTCAAATGAGAAATTATGCCCTGTTTCTATGTAGTGCTCTGCAAGAGCTGATTTATCCGGGTAGCCCAACTTGCATGCACTCTTGTGCTCTTTTATTCTTGTCATTATGTTTCTGGCAGTCTGCCCTATGTAGACTGTTTCACAGCTTTTGCAATTTAATTTATATACTCCATCTGTTTCAAGTGGGTCCCGATCTTTTACTGATTTTAGTAAATTTCTTACTTTTGAGGTCGTACCGAACACTGTCCTTATGTCCCGTTTCTTAAGCGTTTTTGCAATTCTATCCGTGACATTTTTGACATAGGGAAGGAACGCTATTCTTTTATCGTTTAATAAAGGAAGCCATAGAAATATACAAGCATCCTAATAACATAAACAGGGATGATGGGTTACGACTACGAACCTCATGGTACCCGGTGCTTCCAAAGCCCACGGTACAAACTCCACACACTTAACCACATACATTGCCCGACTGCGACACGGTACAAATTCCTCACAATTAAACACACTAAAAACTACACTCATACATTCAGCCCTGAAGATGGACACTGCAATGTGCTCCGAAACGTCGGCAATACAAAGCCCACAAACACGGCATAATAACCCAGAAAAACACTATCTGTATTCTGAAGGCCGTGAAAACCTACGAACCTTGATTAAAATTATCTCCTAAACAAGCAGTCACAATTTCGAGACATTAACATTCCTAATTTGTTAAAATCTCTGTCTCTTATTTCGTTTTACTTTTAAACAAATAATGCCTTATTTATAAACATTCCTGAAAAGAGTCTCAAATTATTATTCTTTACATTTTCATTGTAAAAAAATATAACATCTAAGTAAATAATTTTGTTCGAGGCATGGAACAACACATCAGTGAAAGCATGTAAAAAATAGTTATTAGAAAAAATCATAAATAACATAAAACTTGTTATATATTAAATTGGGGTTTATTATTTAGAATTTCAACAAGAATTAAATGTTAAATCAGACACTGATTTTAGGTCTATTTTTTTTTTTACAAAGCATGGTCATTTTTTTTTGCCTTAATTAGGCATTTCCAAACGAGTGTCATCGTTGGTTCTGATATTGACGCTTCTGTAAAGTTGCTACGTGTCGCTTGGTAACTTTTTCCTTTCCAACGTCGATATATTTTAATAAAGCGAAACCATTGTTTAGTTTTTTCAACAAAATAAAAGTAGCAAATCAATGTTTGAATTAATATTAAAGTCTTAAATTTGTTACATTGTATGCAAACAAACCGATGTTTTATTTGAGTGTCTGCCTACGTAGATATTCCTGTACACAAAGCATATTTGTAATTTAACGTTCGTAAGTCGCAACTAACTTAAGGACTTAGGAAATAAGAGAGGAGTATCGGAAATTGCTTTTACACTTCATTTGACGAGAGAACTTTGTGAAGTTAATTAGGAGCAGTTTGGAGCGCTATATTTTCACCAATCAAAAGTTCAGTCTTATTTATTACAGTTTACTCGATATTACGCTGAGATTTTTTACAGAATTGCAGTATAAAATTAATTACAAAGCAATACAGAAAAAGTACGTTTAGGTATTTATATATATTAATTATGCATGAATAATGAACGCAGTTCGATTTTATAATAAAATAAAATCAAATAATAATAAGTTATAAATATATAGGTTAGGAAAAAGTAATTTCGTATTATTCGTTTTATTTTAATGCTTTATAAAAGTGTTAAAATCATCAGATTTAAGTCAAATATGCGTCGTTCTGTTTGATAACTTGTTGTCAACGAGAATTCAATTTTATAATGCCTCTTTTGAAGAAGCCTTTGTCCCTATTGGCAAAAAACTCGGACAAACAATTTTCACAGGCCTCTTTTAAAGAAAAAATTGTACCCCCAAGCGCGTGGGCCATAGACAGGAACAGATAATAGTCACCATGGTGCCAGGTTCACACTATAGGTTGGATGCATAAGAACTTCCCATCCGAGCTACCGCAGCTTCTGGCGCGTCATCAAAGATGTGTGCGGCCTAGTATTGTCCTGAGGAAATACTATTTTCCTTTTATTTACCAATGCTGGTCATTTTTGTTAGATCGCCAGCTTTAAACGGTCCAGTTATTCACAGTAGAAGGCAGAATTGAGCGTTTGGCTATAGAGGAGCAGCTCATACTAGAGTATTACCTGCCAATCCCACCAAATACACAGCAACACCTCCCTGGCCGTCAGTCCTGGCTTAACCACGGTCTGGGCCACTTTGTTGGCTGTCGACCACGATCTTTGTCGCTTGACATTGTCGTAAGTGACCCATTTTTAATCACCAGTTACCATTCGCTTCAGAAATAGGTCAATTTTGTTGCAATTCAACAGCAATTCGCAGATGGAAATTCGGTCGATGAGGTTTTTTATTGTCAGCTCATGTGGCACCAAAACATCGAAATTTTATGATCGATATTCAGCTTCTAGACGATGCTACGACTGTTAACATGACGGTTTATCTCGATATTTTCCCACAGGTATGCCAAAGCGTGGTGCATCATTCACCTTCACTACACCAAAACGAAATCACTCGAACTACTGTTGTGCAGCACGAACCAAAAGAGTATCGGCCTCAATTACATGATAAATTTTTCTAGTCGATTTCGATGCGTTTTTCCCTTTCAGGTAGTAAAAATGTAAAATATGGCGAATTTTTTCCTTCAAGACCTCCATAACCGACGCACGATAGTTCACGACTGAACCGACTAAGTGCAATACTGTCAAAAAAGCGTTTATAGTATACACTCACACCTTTTTAACCCCGTATTGAATAATCCGATGTAAGTAATACTGAACGAGATATACTTAGTTGGAAAAAAGGGGAAAATACAAAATTACTTTTTCCCTAACCTAATATGTAGCCCATATTAAAAACCTGTATATTAATGGATTTGAAATTTTCAGATTTATCAAAAAACCGAAATCTCGGGATATTGAAAGAATTGTTCTTTTAAATAATGTTATAATAATAGTTAGAAATAATCCTTACTGAAATAATTTTTGTTTTTCTGTTGAACAATACTAATTTTGTAACATTGTAGGATGTTGAATATTACGGTGTATGTATTATGCTTCTTCAAGCGGCAATTGGGTACTCAGTGTTGAATTATTCAGGAGAATTCATAAATAAGATTGCTTCTACAATAATATAAACTTTTACTCAAAAATAAATTAGACATTAAACATGATTGTTAGTTTAAGTAATCAAATATTTTTCCTGATGTTGTAACAGATTGCATAATTTTATTATTATTCAATGACCCAGTTAACACCGCTGAATTTAATATTTTTTATTACTCCATAAACGGTCCTTGATATCTTTTATATAATAGAGCAAATTTATTTTTGTACAAAAACATAAAATTAAAACTGGCATATGAAATTTATTTATTTATTAATGGACATTGTCTATGTATACAATTTATAAGGTTTAAATATTACAATAAAAGAATAGTTTAAAACATTTAAAAAAAAAGAAAAAAGCATTGACAAACATAAGGGACATCGAGACAAGATAAAGAAATCATCGAAATAAAGAAATGTCAACATAAAGATACAAATAATGAATAGTAAAAATAATAATCTATGGCTATCGGTTTTTCGTTGAACAGCTTCTAAAACCAAATTAGCCTTGTTGATTTTTATGAAACTGTAATGTTTTATAATTTTTTCCCCATCTTTATTTTTCAATAATCTTGTCCGCTTAAAAATAAAGAAAAATATGGTTGCACGGGATAACAGATTAATTAATACCCGTGGTAAAGAAACAGCTGAATGAAAGAAAAAAATGTATTTTAATAAATAGACAGTCGGGTTTCAGAAATAAATATGCACGTGAAACTGCGGTAAATCTGATAATAAATGATTGGAAAATGACGTTGTGGTAGTTTTTAACCTGAAAAAGGCTTTTAAGCCCTTTTTCCCCTTGACTGTCTTAAACTTCAAGTTGATCTAAACCGTTTGACAGAATACTATTTGAAAAATCGTATTAACGTCAATGTATCAAAGTGTTTGCTTATTTCTTTTTCGCGAGGTCGACATCCAATCCCATATCATTATATATTATCAAACCAACCTGTTCAGAGAGTTGATACCGTACGCGATCTGGGTGTTATTCTTGATAGCAAACTTACATTTGAGAATCACTTCGATGACATACTGACCCGTGCACATAGAAACCTTGGTTTTGTACTTCGTACATGTCAGGTATTTAATGATATCGCGTGTATTAAAATGGTCTACTTTTCTCATGTTCGCAGTTTGCTCGAGTATGCCTCTTCTGTTTGGTCTCCACAATATGTCACACATAAAGAAAAGTTTGAGAAAATTCAATGGACATTTCTTAGACATCTTAACTGGAGATGCAGGTATACCGATCTCAATTATATGTCTTCCTGCAAAAAGCACCACTTGCTTACTTTAGAAGATCGCCGTCTACTGTTGGACATGGGGGTGCTTCATGACATACTCAGTGGACGCCTTGATAGTCCGGCTCTTTTGTCAGAGTTATCATTAAATGTCCCCGGCTACCGCACCCGTCACACGTCGAGCTCTCTATTTCATGTGCCAGCAGTTCGTACGAACTATGCCCAGAACTCTCCACTTATACGTTTTGCTAGTGAATATAATTTGAACTTTCCCCTTATTGATCCATTTGATTGTAAAAAAATAACATTTAAAATGCGCGTCTTAAAACATTCTTTTTTGTCTTATACTTAGTTTCAATAATAAAGTTTTATTTTATTTTATTAAATTTTATCTCTATTTCTTAATATTTTATATATATTTATATTTTCGATACCTGACACCCTCTTTCCAATATAACACCCACACACCCACCCTCTCACTCACTTACACTCACACAAACACACTAGTATGTATTGTACGTGTATTTAATGTATTTCTGTGGATATCTGTCATTGGTTTTATTCTCTGTATATGTTATTTGTTATATTTGTATTACATGTATTACTGTTGATATCCCCAATAAATAAAATAAAATAAAGACAGTCGATAGGGAAAAATAGGTGTTGTAGAAACGGAAAAACTGTTCTGTTCGAGGAATATTTGAATAATAGGAATCAAACAACAAAATTTGAGGATTCAATTAAAAAAAAACGAAAAAAACAATACCGTTTATTTTGTATATGAATAATAATAAGAAAACAAATGTGAAATAAGACTTTTTGCAGGCAATACTTTGATAATGTCACGGGAAGTAGTCTGTTATACTGTGTGAATATAATGCAGAGATAATGAAATAGAATTTCCTACGGGTTAAATGTAAATAAACTTAAATTAAACGTTTTAAAAAATAAATTCATTATTATCAGGAATTTTTAGGAAGATGGACAAATTTTAAAAACATATGATAATTGGTCGATAAAATAAAGTATTTAGGGACAATTAATAATAAAATAAACTTTGGGCCTTGAAAAAAATGCAAAAAAGTAGAATTCTTAGGATGAATCAAACAAAAATTACATATTAATTCAAGTAAACTATTTCAATCTATTGTAATTCCACACTTGAACTATTGCTCTACTGTCCTGCTTCTAGGGAACGATGAAGAATTGAAAACAATTCAAGTTTCACAGAACAGGGAATGCGAGTGGTATTATGGTGTGGTCCATATACCGGGATGAAATTATGTTAAAGAAATTAAATATTATGAATATTAAAAATGGAGTTCTGTTAAATATTCTGAATTTTATTTATAAGTTGAAAAATTGGTTTCGTTGGTACATGATGAAAATTTTACAATACGAACGAGAAGTGGAGGTGATTTCAGGTTTCTTAAAGTGAAACAGACTGGGACTCAAAACAGCCTTTAGTATGAAGGTTCAAAAATGTTGAATGATTTGCCAGAAAGCCCCAGGAAAGCTGGTAGCATCTCCACTTTTCGAGCAAAATGTTATTTGTATTTTAAACCGGATTGGGGCTCTATGGTAGTATTGTGGACTCACGGACCAAAGATCCCAGGTTCAAATCCCACTCTACCGCAACTCGATTCCCATTTTTACAGCTCAAGTTATTTACGACTTTTAGGAAATGGTCTAAAAATTTAATTATTTGAGTAATATAAAATAAGAAAATTAGCATATCTCTTTTTTTTTTTAAATAACGGAAAAAGATAATTAATTTGTGAATTATGTAGTTTTTTTTTATATATTTGATTTAGGTATATTAAGTTGAATTATCAATTTATTCTATTGTTTTACTAGTTATTAAATTTAACTTAATACGCAGATTTGCCATGTCAACAAATAAATAAATAGAAAATAATTTTGGATTCGTATATGGTCCCAAAACTTTATACTATATATTATCAATCCGTCGTTGCATTTTATATAAATCCCATACTTACATTTTAGGCCGTTATTATTTTATTAAAAACCTTTAATTTATATTCCGCATCAGTACTCGACTCAAAGTAAAGCGCAAATGCCAATTATCTATGATTATTAATTTTCGAGAAACACTGTACGTCAAAATACATTATTTATTTGTAAGCGTCTAATTCCTAGAGCTTAGACGAATGGATCTGACTAACAAAGCGCATTAAGGACACAACATGTTACGCTCATCCCAAATACCCGATATAAATCCCAGCTGGCGCGCACCGTGATAAAGCATTTACGAAGTGGACTACCCACTTCCCACTAGATATCAAACTACTTCGTTATGTTCGGAGAATTTCAGTAAAGAAGGAACTCTATTTTACCGCAACACGTGTATCCCTCTACTGACTACGCTTATATTATAGTGCCGCACGTAGTTGAATCTCTCCACCGCTGTGTCAATAAAAAAACACGCCGTGTATGAAATATGGCGGTACACAAAATATGCCGCTGAATATGTCAGAAAGTTCACACAGATAACGGGGATTATTTATACACACGTATTAGCTGAAACCTTGCACTAGTGGGAACGGAACAAAGAACTTTAGTAAACATAGAAACGGGAATTCAAGTAGGTACAAAAAGTAGGAAAGTACACATAATTCCTTATAGTTCCTGATTCGGTGTCGCCAGACATAACAAACGCGCCAGGCGGCTCCGGAGATTCGCCATCGCTGACTTAAAAAATCCAGAACGTGGAGTAGAATTTCCTACCCGCATCACAGTTTTGGTCAGTTGCCAAGTCCTGTTAGCGTAAAGTGTCAAACACTGTTCTAGAGAAGAAACACCGACTGCGGGCATTCCTTCAGATATTATCACGAATCGGGAGGTTAGTAGTGTGTGGTAAAAATAAATCTGTATGTACGGAAGATTCTACATTGAGAGTTGCGCGGGACAATTTACAGCCTGTCGCGAACTGAACCATCCTTTGAAATTCATTAAAGCGTGGCGCACCCTCGTCTTACCTTTCATTTTATGTAGGATTCTGGAGCGGAGCTTCCCAATAGAAAATTCCACTCCGCTGCGCGCCACAAGATGTGAACAAATCTCTCCCCTGAAAGCGTTCCGATAGGATTTGAATTCTTGCAACTCTTCTCGCTGAAAATATACGTCATATGATAGCATTTGTGACTTTATTTTAAAAGTAAAAATATTCTCGCAATATTGCAACACTTTACACGAATGAACGCAAATCGATTTAATAAAAACGGTAAAAAAGAGAGCTGTGATTTTTTAAAATATATAAAACAAAACAACATAAATTCACGTATGAACCAAGGTACGAGAAGAATAATACTATGTGATTAATGAATTATCTTTTTGTTTCTTGATTTTTGAAACCAGCTGTGATATTTTTATGTATATGCAAGGTAAACCATTACTTCACACATACAATTGTTAATTTTTTAGTGTTTAAGCTTAGGAAAATACATTTTTTTTTAATAAAAAAAGGAATTTTTATTTTTTTTGCTATACGTTATCATATTTTCCGTAAATAAATTAGGGTCGAGTTAAATTAAATTCTAGAAATCTTAATTTGAGAAGTATATAAAGGTTTTTTAAAAATAAGATTATCTTTTTTTCAATATTTGACGATGCAAAGGAATAAATTTCATTAATTTTTAAAGCTTTCATCACAAAAACGATTTTGTTTTTAAACTTTATTTTTCTGTTACAAATCTGGCCATTTATTTTTTACACTACCTGATCGTATGTTTTGCAGGTGGATTTAAAAAAAAACCAAAAAGAGTGAGAATACAGAGTAAAGCATCAATAATCAATGTGTATATTACACGCACGTGATTCACGGCTAGGGTTCGTTTAAAAATTAAAATCCCTCGTCCATAAATTGCTCTTGGGCGAAAAATTGTTCCAATCAGTAAAATTAATTACATTCTGTCACCGGATTACAACAAATGCGCACTCCCGTTTTTGAGAGTTATCAATTTACCATACACTAGGGAGAAATTGATCCTTATGTCTGTCAATAAACGTTGTGAAATATGCATGTATTTTATATTTCGGCCGAAATCAAATACACTGAGCCTACAATTAAAGAACAAAACAATACTAAATACTTTCAAAAGATGTCATAAAAATATAAACATCAACAACAACAAAAACAATAAATCATCTGTTGTATGAAGGTAGGGTGATTGGTTTTACGCCTTAGATGCTAGTCCAGGGACAGTGAGAAATTGCATGAAACTACCTGGAAACAAACTGAGGCCCTCAAGCATGGTAGGCAAATCAACCTCTACGCAAGGTGGCGGACTTTTCTCTACTCGCTTTCCTTTTGCGACTTCTACCTGAGAGTAGCCACCAAATAAAAAAAAACGCTTGTCTGGTTCTATCTCTCAAACAAAGGTAACTGTTTTCTTCACTCACCCAGATACGAATAAAAAAAGAAGAGAAATAAAAAAACCAATGAATAATTTTTTATTTCACAACGGAGGAACTCTTCTCTAGTAAATTAAAAAAAAAACACTTCTACCTTAACCAGTAAGTATTCAATAAACAGCTATTATTTGTCAAAAATATTGATGGCATTAACTTATTGAAAATAGGAACACCGTTCGCTATAAGGGTAACAAAGGACGTTTACGTGTTTATTTTTTTTTTATTCATTTAAAATCACTTTATTTACGTAAAAAGTGCGAGTGCATTGCTAAGATAATTTATCTTTGGCCGCTAAAAACTGTCAAAATAATATTATGGCCTTATTTTATTACTAATTTGTTTCGCAAATTTATTCCTATCAGATAAGTGAGAATGAGAGCAAAATACGGTTTTGATTGCGTCAGAGTGAGATGGATTTATGAGAAACAAATTATGACAGAATAAGAGCTTTGATAAATAAAAAGGTGCATATTTTGTCGAAAAAAATACGAATTTTCATCTAATCATGGAAGAACTGAGTTCAAATGTTTAATCTTAGATCATAGTTAATGACATTACCACAGGGCCGTTATCTGACTTGAATGGAAAAAAATATTCGTTTAAGAAATAACTTTAACTTAAAACAATAATGATTAAGTTTTGTTCTATTTCAAAACTTTTTTCACTTTGTGCTATGATATTTTACTCTTGAATATTTATAAATTTGTATAAACCACTTTGGCTTTTGAGTTATAAGTCGACCGGTTTTGAGGTTACTTTTTCATCATCAGGATTTGAACTAACTTAGAATTACTCGTGTTACTACATATTTATATTAATATCCATAGTAAATAATCCGTAAATTTCATTTCGAGTTCTCTTTTGAAATGTTCTCGTTTAAATCCATATTATCCACTTTCTCTCCCTTTTCATTCTTGAATATTTTAAAATATTTATGGCAACGTGAGTAATTCTAAGTAAGTTCAAGTCCTGATGTTAGGAAGTTACCTCGAAACCGGTCGACGCATAACTCTAAAGTTAAAGTGGTTATTACAAATTTATAAATAAATAAGTGTAATAAGTCAAAAATCATTTTACGTTATAGAGAAGATTATCGAATAATCAAAAGAGTATAACTGTGAAAGAAAATTTGAAAATACGGGTTTATAAATAAGTAGTCAAAAGGCTTAATTTTTACAAAGAAAAAAATGGATGACGCGTATTGAACTATAAATTAAGCAATAAAATCATAAAATGTTTTCTCAGTTATTTCAACGCCCAATAAACAGATAAAAATGTAAACTTGTACATAGTAGTATATTATAATGTTTTTTTTTCAAAAGTATTTTTTGCTAGTCTACTTGTTTGAAGAGATGATAAAATGCTAAAACATCAAGCGCTTTTATAGAATTCTATCCCGAATTCGCTCTTCTTGTATATAAATTCAATATCTCACAGTATTAAAATTTACAAATATTTTCTTCGCAAAATGAGGAATTTCATTTGAACGACAGTATCAATATTACAGCTACAAACAAGAAAAAAAAAATTCACATGGCGATACCCATTTTTCATATTATATTACAAGATATGCAATATGAAATATTAAAATTAAATGACCGAAATCCCACTGAACGAAATATCATTTTAGTTTTGACAGTCGAGTATCAAATACAAGATCTTACGCATAGTAGGTGAACACTAAACACGCCTTTTTAATTTCATATTAGGCAGAAAATCCGATTTTGATAGAAATTTCAACGGAGGGATAATTATTTCAATATTGCACGATAGCAAATGCTCTAATAAGAAGACCACGAGACAGAGAAAGTAATATCTATTGCAGGTGAAGTGAGCCAACTGAAAAAATAGTCAAAGTTTTAATAATTTTTGTTTTGTACTTCAGTTTAATTTTTTTATGAAGTTTTTATATTTGAATTGTTTAACACATATGAGAACATTGTTAGTTATCTGTACATTGTTACATTAAAATTAAAGATGTTTTGTTTTACACGGTAGAATTGGATCTGCACTATTTAGCCATTTTACTGGGATAAAATTTATTATTATTATTACCCTTACAGAGCTTTTGCCTATTTTATATATTTTAAATTTACATAGATGTTCTGTACAAAAAGATCCAGGAAAAAACAGGTTTTAGATTATACTGATTACAGAAATGTAAAATAAGTGATAGCGCCGTGCCGTCCGAAACAAAATTTTCTGCGGAAACCGAAACTTACATAAATATTTTATAGGTCAACAATGTTTTGAATATGTCCAAATGATTGCAGACTGGCTGGATTTTCTCCCTAAGGAGTAGTTCATATTTAAATTTGTTGCAACAGATAGGGAAAACATTTTTGAGAAGGGAATACGGGAGTCTCTGCATTTACAGGGCTTATGACCTGTTATTGGCTGGTTTAAGTGGCCACTTTACACGCTGAAGCTCTATTACGAGGAACTTTAGCTTATCTTTATCTGAACCGATTTTAATGAATTTTTTTGTGTGTGTTGGAGTGGGTTTCTGGATGGTTTAAATTTACAATTGAACTCAATAGGTGACGCTGCGATCTCAATGTCAAATGTCACTTAGTAAAAAGTTTATCGAAAATTCGAATTTTTCTAGATTTTGTGTTTGCTGAACCAGCTTATAGCAGGCAAGCCAACGTCCGGGCAGGACAACGTCTGTTGGGTCCGCTAGTTAACTATATTATATACTACTCGTATATCATTTAGTCGTAGTCGAGTTAAACAATCAATTCTAAAGGTCATAGATCACATGTCACGTCACAAGCCATAAGATGCACCTGAGTACAGCCATACGTAATCTGACACATCCCGATCACAGTTTTTGGCTTAGCCAAAGTTTTGGACGATTTTTGCCCAAAACCGAAACCGCGCCCTAAACTCGTTTTATTGGCTAAAACTGAAAGAAACCGAAATTTCGGTCTGTCACTAATAACTAATAGGTTTACTTTACCTTTAAAATGTCAGTTATTTCACTTCACATGTAATAGGCTCAAATTATGTAGTTAATATAGTTGAAAAGCAAAATATTGGTAACAGGAATTCAATTAATAAAGCTAAGAACATTAACAAAAACACTATAATAAATAATAAATTTCCATTATGATTAAACGAATAAACATTAGCATACCGAATCTCGGTTCTATAAACAACTAAAACAATCCATATTTTGGTAAAACTAAAAGGATATTTTAAGATAGAAGTAACATTAAAAATATAAAATAATGAAATGCAAACCGACCCTATTATGCATAATACTTTGTACTGAAAAGTAGTTAAGAGTGCAATGCTGTTAATTAACTTGTATTTAAAGCAGATGTTTGTTTGGTCAAGTCCTTTTGATCTTAGTCGTGATTCTCATTTTTTTCTTTTTGAATGTATTTATTTTTAAATTGTTTTTAAGTCTTTGTGTCGTGCATATTAAAAAATAAAATAAAATAAAGGTAAGATGAACTTTTACCGCGTTATAAATTAGGGTAGGACAAATTTTTCATACTAAAGAATTTTCAGAATTTTCTGTGTAATTAAATTATGTATATAACCCACCCTTTCTGAGTTAATTAAACAACAAATCTTATGACTCAAAGACGTTTGAGTGAGTACAACGCTTAACGTCTCTACCCTTTTTGAGCCTAACAAAAGGGTCTACCTCCCAATATCTCATTACACGAAGAAGGAACCTTCCTTACATTTTGTCTTTGTAAAGACGGTAATGTAAGATGATTCATGACCCGAATTTTAAAAGAGCATTACAAACCCACGTAGTAAAACTCAATGGAGATCATTAAATATACATTTATTGCTTTGAAAATAATAAGATATTGATTTGAGGTGAATTTAAAGATACTTAAATGGGGAATTATATACAATTGAATTGATTTATAGTCCTCACCTTTTTATTAGGCAATAAATTATTCGTAGGAAAAACTAAATGATTTTAATTGTTTTAAACAAACTATCATTAAGCTCAATAACTTGATTTGTTTTTTAATCTTGAAGATTTTTATGTGATGTGACTTTTTGCACAAACAAACTTAATATTATCATTAGATGCAAAACTGATTTTTGATTAGTAAAATAACGGAATAACTAGCCAGCGGAAAGCCAGTTTTTTTGATTTTTTTTTTAAAATGCTCAGCTGTTTACTTCACAAATACAATAAATCATTAAAAACTTAAAACTCCCCTTTCAATTGTATAATTTTAGAAATTGAAGCTGCTATTTAAAATTTAGGATCGAAACCAAGATTCGGATAGGTAGTATAATTTTTTCTTTTATTATTAGAGAAAGGAAATCTGTAATTTGTTCTGAAAGATTTTTAGGTTTAGTGAAAAAACTGAATTAAGTTTTATAAGAACCAAAAATATAACATAAAGAGATAATAATCGCAATATTTCTGGGTAATGCATAATACCTTGTTTTATATGTACACCCTTATGTATTATTATTTTTAAAAGACGGAATACATATAATTAGTTTGAGACTCCCGAAACATTATTTACAAACAATCGTAATTTATATATGTATTGGTTCAACATGGTACTACTGACATTACAACAATAACCAATGAACCAAAAATGAATGTTTATTCACATTTAAAATTCTATTTTTATTTATACTTACGTATACAACATATATAATCTGCCTACGTGGACATCATAATATGTATGTGAGATTTTTAAATTCAACATGTATCTTAAATTTGATTACTTTTAAACTATGTTACACAATTTGTAAGAGTTGACTACGGCCATCAATAAATAAATGAATGTTGCAAGTAGGTTTATTACTTCACAACGCATGCAAATTGTTTTTCCTTCGTTTATAATAAGAAATTGATTAAATGTTTGATTAATTAATAATTTTGGTAGTACGTAATAAAAACTCACCCTCGTTAAGAATGAAACAAGTATTGAAAATTCATTCTCTACTCAAAATGTTGCAGCAATAAATGTGCAGCGGTGAAATGAGTTGCGTTCTCTCCCAAACACAAACACAATACACCCTGTCAATAGGTTTACCGTTAAATGTTTTGCACATGTTCAGTCAAACAATGCGACGAACAAACACACAATCAAGTACAGAAACAATAGTTAATTATTGATAAATAATTTACCAATAGCTGCCAATTCGCTACGAGTATTCAACCAGTTGAAAGTGAATATTGCAACATCCACAATCAAATAAAACGATATTGCTTGGAAACGTTGGCGATGCGGTGGTTTGAATTACATAGTATTGTAGTAAAGTTTTTATTAGTGGACAAAAATAGATGTTTAGATTTTTGTATTAAGTAACCCAAATAAGTCTTTCCTATAGACTGACGATATTGATTTAACGATTTAAACATAACATAATATACACAAATGTTTAATCGGAAACATCATAAATAATGATAGGAATAATCGAAATATTTAGATAATCGAAATACAAGCATTCGAGACTTGCAAATAATCGAATGAAAAAATAGTTTAAATTGTTTGTATTTGTTTACCCAAATAAACAAATACATGTGTAATAACAAAGTACTTCAAAAATAATAATGAGGAAGTTCAGCCCTAAGGGAAATTGGGTATAGAACATGTTTTATTACGCACGGTAAAAATTAGAGCAATGAATTGTAAATTTCTTGAAAATGTATGAAAGAAATCATTTTAATAAAAACAAACGAATTAGAATGACGTCACTAGTTCACCGACATCAACCAATAATATAACGTTGTGATCGTTATATGTCGGCCTTGTGGAGTAATGGTCAGCGCGTTTGCCTACCATGCAAGAGGTCTCGGGTTCGATTCCCGACATGCTTGATTTGAAATATTTATTTGTGTGTGTATGTACATGTGTATATATGTGTATATATATATATTTATATATATATGTGTATGTCTGTATATATATGAATCAAAATGTGAATCCGAATAAGTTTATATTTTGTTTGTCTGTGCTCTATATTAATTTGTTAACTATTATAATATATTAAAATATAATTGCCTAGCTTGGAACGGGGTATGTACCCTTGTTAGCTGGGCAAAGTGAACATGGAATTGTATTTTGATAAAAAGTGTGAATAAATAAATAAATAAATAAAAGGGTGTTTTCACACTAAAATATTTCATAGTTCCTGGACTGGTATCTGAAGCGTAAGACTGATCATCTTACCTTCGCGTAACACAAATTGATCAAAATACGCTGCAATTGGTTTACCAATGCAGTGACCTATGCACCATAAGGTGCGGAAAGGGTATGATGATGATAATGATAGTTATCCTATTTCCGGGAAATAAACTAACAGACGTGAACTTAAAATGTCACACGAAGAGTAATTTCAAAATAAAATTAAAATCATAGCGCTGATAATACGACACATAAAAATGTTAAAAGTTTTGAATGTTTACCTACATCTTAATCAGCTCAGGTTAGTCCCTATAGTTAATTAGTTATATTATAAACATGAACCCATAGCAACAATTTATTTAACATTGCATACCTGAATTTTATTACACTTGAATACTATTTTACACTTCCGAAAAATCATTAATATTAATTACCATTGCTTTTGAAATGTCTTATTCGAATTCATATCTCGATTGTCTCAAGATGTCAAGTCCGAAATCATATTTCGATTGCCTCGAAATGTCAAGTCCAAAATCACATCTTGAATTGTCAAGTCCGAATTCATATCTCGATTGTCTCGAAATGTCAAGTCCGAAATCATATTTCGATTGTCTCGAAATGTCAAGTCCGGAATCATATTTCGATTGTCTCGAAATCTCAAATCCGAAATCATATCTCGATTGTCTCGGAAAACCATTTCGAATAAATTCACTCGAGATATCTCGATTATTTTTCAGATTAGTAGATACAAGTGAACTCGATTGATTATAAGCATTTCGAAATGTCTCGATCTTTTTAATAATCGAATACTTCGATTATTTTAACTCGATTATTCCACCATTAATCATAAATATACACAAAACGTGTCAATACTTGATTTCAATACCGAGATTACATTGATACGAGGGTAGTCTTTTAAGTTTTGCACATAGAGCAGGAATAAAACATTAAATATAATTTAATTGTTTTTCGAAGTATTCTTAACGATGATAAATACATTTTTGCATGCGCTCGAACCAACTCTGGAAGCAGTTACCCATTCGTTTGAAGGTACAGTTGAAATTTCGTTTTGTAGGCGTCGACTGCTTCTTCTGGCGACTAGAACCTTTGACTACGTAGTCCGATCTTGTTACAGAATACAAATGGTTGTATATCAATCGGCAGTAACAGTTCTTTGATCTTGCAGAAGAATTGTTGCTACATGACCTGCTTTTGAGACAAATATCGCGTCCATCTTTTTGGACACACTTTGAAAACGGATGACTTTTGTCAGCGTTTCTTCACCTTGGAACACCCAAACAGACGATTGGCGTTTATGTTCTGGTTTATATGAGTAAATCCACGACTGATTACCACTGAAGATGCCGTACACATTTTTAGATTTTCCAGCGTTGAAGCGGTCTAGAGTTTTTTAACCATTTCACCCTAGCTTCTTTCTGTTTTTTAGTCAACAGACGCGGTATCCAACGAACTATTTTTTTTAGACACTTCATGCAACTTTTTTTAAATGAAGTCTTTGAAATCCCAAATGATGCCTCGACCTCGCGATTTATCACATGCCGATCTTCCTTGATAATCTTGCGCACAGCATCGAAGGTTTCTTGGGTTATCGTCGTTTTTAATGCTCTTGTCCTTGAACCGTCGCTAAGACTCAGGCGTTTACGTCTGAATTCGCCATACGAATGTAAAATTATCCAATGATATGGTGCTTTATTGACCAAGACAGAAACTAGCTCGGCGAGGTATTCTTGTTGAGATAATTGTCTTTAAAAGTTGCAAAAAACTTTTTCGCGGAACAGTTCTCGGATTAATTCCATTGTTCGAATAACTTGTGAACTTTGACCATTTATTGTAGTTACAATACTGCACTGAAACTTTGGATTTAGGTTAACTAAAGATGAAGGTTTCTTTTTAATAGTGACATTTGATTTGTGGCGCCCTCTATGTCCCTGTATGCAAAACTTAGAAGACAACCGTCGTATCAATTTTTTGTTAGTTAGTTTGTACGGATCTTCAGAAAAACAGTTAGTATTTTTTTTACCCTAAACTACGTTTTATTTGTCGAACCGTAGAATATTCCCACGTATACATTGATAAAAATTATCGTACGGTTGTTAGACTAAAAGAAAAGGATTCTTATCTAGCATAAAATTTATCTCTCTATTAAGGCGAATCTACACGCTAGCCAATACGTCAGCCAGTACGATGGTGCGCGTATTGGCGATTAAATCGCTGAACTGCCTACACTCGCGAGTCATGGGCAGACGGGCCAATCTGCGGATGTCAAAAGTGCTCAAAAATCACGTGCGTCCTCTCCGGTACTCGTAGCGCATCAAAAGTTGAGCCAACGAGTGGACGCGCTCACCATCGTTCCCCCAGCGTCCTGTGATCTGTGTTGAAAAACCGACAATATTTGGGTCGCGCGCCAGCGCATGTGTCAGCGCGAATGCCAGTTCTGCCAGCCACAAATATCCCACTCTGCCAATACGTATTTGCCAGCGTACTGGCGAGCGTATGGGCCAGCGCGTAGGTAGATCCGCCTTTAGGTACTCGTTTAAGAAAAGGTAAATTTGAATTTTATATAACCACACTCACTCAACGCATCATCATCGCATAAATCATACCTATACATACTCGTACATATCTCATGCAAATGCGAATTCGGGTCGAGGGGTTTATACAACCCGTCACAAATAAATACATGCAGAACGTGTACTGCCTGCTCCGCTTGTATAAAAGGAGAAACGGCAGATGAAAAGATACAACTTCTGTGTACAAAAGATATTACCTAACTTTATTATTAGTCTTGCGAAAAGCTTATTAGAGAACACTAGGAAAATTTCACGCGAGACTCGCGGTGGAAGATATGTTTTAAAGTACTCCTAATACGTTTCACTGTTTAATTAAACCGTTATTTTAAACTGAATAAATACTCCCGATGAAAGTAATTTGTTCTTAGTGTTTATGCGTGTCGTGAATATGAATTTATACTCTTTAAGGTAATAAATTACTTAAATTACACGTGGAATGTTATTGTAAATACGAAATTTAATTTACACTTTCCTTAATTCTTCATTTCTTTCACGCTTTTGCTTAATGCCTAATGATCGTAATCGCACATCACATCTCATTAGTTATTTATCTATCAAAAAGTTGTCATTATCTGTGTCCAGGCGGAAGATAAATACAGATCAAAGAAGAATAACAAAAAACTTTCGCTAACTCTTCCGTAAAGTTGGCTACACGTCGCTTAGGAACTTTTTGCTTTCAACAGAACCAGAATCCTGGACGAGTGTTTTTGACTCGATGGGTACTACCTGAAAATGGGAATCTAGTGTGGAAAAGTCCGACCCGCAGTAAAGTGGTTGTTGTTTTCGCCTACTAAGCTTGAGGAGGTCCTGGGTTCAATTCCTGGGAAGGTCGAAATGAAATATTTGTTTATAAGATGTTTTTAAACTGCAATATTTTACGGTCTCTGTACTGGTTCCGAAGCGTAAGATTGATTGATACACTATATGTTCTTTACCAATGCAGTACTCTATGCGCAATTAGGCGTGGTTTGGTTTGATGATGATGATGATGACAGTATAACCCGCACTGTGGGTATTATTTGGCTTCCACCAGTTTAGCGGTCAATTTTTTATTTGTTTTCTTCCTTGTAATTACCAACTTTTTTTTGTATAAGTGTTAGTTTAGGGCTTTTAATCGACGCGATGAACATCGTGATTAACATCTGTGATTGAGGAGCAGGTATCATTCATAATAACGGCTCTAACGTGATAGGGATATTTCGTTTTACTGTCAAGAGTCTAACGTCTTTCCCGATATGTTTGTATTTGTAAAATCATATTTTGTTTTACTCGTAATAATTACCGACTAAGTTTAAATGAATATACATTTTCATCAATTATTATGTTGGTGAGAAAAAAAAAATGACTTGTTAAATCAATATAAATAATTTTAAAAAATCAAATAGCAATTTAATTATTGTTTCATGGTGTTGAATGCTAATAAGCATGCAAAGCACATTGCATTAAAGCCAAAAGAAAAAACTATTATGTCTGTGTTACCTAAATTGTAAGTTTTCATGGGTGTATCGTGCTTTACTTCCCATGCTTAGTATGGAGTTTTTTCTACCCTCGGAGAGATGTTTCCATTTATATGGGCGCGAGATCGTTCAGGGAGGCTGTAATTCGGCGTTAGAGAACATTTCGGTCGCTCGTCGGTGGCTGGAATTCTAATTGAAAACGGAACGTGTAGAAACACCGATCCTGCCTCCGAACCAAAAACACACCCCACATGGCATATGGCGGGCCATTGAACGGCATTCGCCGAATATTTCACAACTTTTTCAGCACCCAAAAGTTTTCAATTCATTTCGCTTTATTATTCAAATAGCAGCAGGAAAAAAAAACAACGATGTCAGTGCTTAAATGCGGATCTATACCGAACTTATTATTTATTTCATTTAAAATTCTCGTGTACTAATGGGTATTTAATAAGTACAATATAATAGGTACTAATAATAGGTACTTTAATACCATATGGTAAACACGGTGCTCAACTTGCACGGTTTCATCAATTTACATGATGAGTTTATTTATTTAATTAAATCATCAATTATCATTCTGCTTCAGGGTCCAAAACATATTCGATGCAATAAACAAAAACTAATCTCTAGTTCTTTCACTTTTTCAGCTCAGTGAAAAAGTCTAATTAAAATTTGTACTTATAAGTGTATCTCCAAAAACATGTTTTCAGCTTTAATTAATTGAATAAATGGGATTAGCCTGCAAGAATAAACACATTTTAGCTATCTTTAAATGTAATACTCCCAGGTTATATTACCCTTCAGCCCTGGTTAAACAATAATACCATAACTTAAGTTTATCTTCTACAATTGCACAATTATACTGTAATTAACAAGAGTTTGTGTTGGTTAAGTACTCATTAAGGTAAGTGCTTTTACTCAGATAAACAAACATAATTGCATATCAAGTTATGCGCTAGAGATGCGCTTTACAGAAATACTGTGGAGGAATCGAAGTAAAAATATCTTGTTGAAAAAACACATTCATCTGAATACTAGCGAGTTAGTATTTCTATTTTTCAACAATGTTTGATTATGTCCAAATGCTTGCAGACTGGCTGGATTTCCTCCCTAGGGAGTTGTTCATATTTAAATATATTTCAACAGAGAGGGAAAACATTTTTGAGAAGGGAATATGGAAGTCTAGGCATTTCACGTGATAAAGGTTTCAGCTCTTTTACTTCACAAAAATCAACAGATGGAAGAGTCGAGGAAATGTGGATGTTCAAACATGGGTAGAATGGTGAATGTTACACGGTGTGTAAAATGGCCACTTAAACCAGCCAATGACAGGTCATAATGCTTAGAATTCCATACTCCCTTCATAAAATTTTTTTCTCTCTCTGTTGAAATAAATTTCTATTTTTCTATTAATTGACTTTCAATTTATTGATTAATTTTGAACATCATTTTAAAACAATTATACGGGGTTTTAAAGCAGGCTCTCTCACATAGGTATAAGTTGATGCCCGCAGTTTTATAGAACCCTTTATTTTGTTTCAAAAAGATACTGCAAATTTAAAAAGGAAATTTAAGAGTTGACGGTAATAATATTTATTTATTATATGTACGGCCAACGTTAATAACAAAAGTAAGAAGAAGAAACATATGTACAAGAAAATTAACAAAAATAACATAAAACTATGTAGCAGAAAAAAACAATGGAAATAAAATAATGGAATACAATAAAATGATAAACACGATAAACACATGAAACTTCAAGCGAACCCATACCAATTCATCTTGATCTCACATAGTGTTTATGGCAAAGAGATCTATGAAAAGCCGGAGGATCAATTCTAACGAATTCCAAGTTGAATAATTAAATTAAATATTTATGTACTAAAGATAAAATAAAACATATATTATTTCACTATACACGATCAAATTCTCCTAACATTCAAATGTTTTATTTTTATAATATTAATTGTTCTTAATAAATCTAATGGTCAAAAATAAATCAAGGTAAGAATTTATCTACACCATAAAATAAAGTTTTTTCTTAAAATGAACGCGTGACATTGATTTATTTTTGACCATTAAATTTAGAATGTCTAATTGCTGAATGTAAATTCCTAAAATATGTTAAATTATTATAGCCCCTACTCTACACATCAATAGTACACGGGCATCTTCCGTGTTTTGGTGTTTATGTAGATATCTAGAATTCTTATTTGCTTCCCCGTGAGATCACAATAATCGATTGCGTGTGATTTTTCTTGTAAATCACTGTATCCGGGCTTCTTTGCTAGTTGTGACAAAAATACATAAACGTGTAATGAATAATACGACATTCATTTCTAAGAGATATAAATATGTACGAGTTAATCATACATAATCAATATTATACGATTTTCATAGTGTAAATAGACGCCTGAACAGAATTCTAAGCGCCTTTTCACAAATAACATGATTTCAGTTAAATAATTTCCAATACCAAGCACGTATTGGTAATGCCTCGGTATGATGGATTATTGGTTTACGAATTTCTATTCTCATTCAATCTTGCGACACATATTTTTTACCACATTTTGTGTCTCGAAATACGAAAAGATTACTTTAAAACGTATTCCCTGAGGAACACGAAGACAAAGCGGGAAAAAATGATGTTCGTATCCTCGTCAAGTCCAAGCATAAATCGTTAATCTCCGTTTGCACAAAAATAACAGTTTTTTAAGAATAATGTATCAAATTATATACCGTATAAATGTATGCACAATGTACATCTGCATTGTAACAAAATAAGTTTTAATTATTTAAAGCATCAACTTTGCGGTCTAATATTTCAACTGAAGATAAATATCAGTAAATAACAACTAACCGACTTCTCAATGTTTACCCATTTCAAGATAAACAATAAGGCTCCTTTATTTCCTGACCTCCTACCAATCCACCAAGAACCATTTATCATTGATAGAATACAAATAATTTGAAACCGGTGGTTGTTGAGCCCATTAAACAATGAATTTGTACAACATTTTATCCAATACAATTGAAAATACAAAAGACTGGAAGACTATTACAAACCTTGGAAAAATGTGTGCTGGTGGTTGTAGCCAATTCAATAAATATGGCTACAATCTTTACTAAATAAAAGATCTTGATAATAGTGGACTGTAAACAATTTATTTTAAAGCACAGTGCTCTCCGTGACGACCGAAGACTTCGAAAAAACGAAATAGAGAGAGATTATAAAGCCTTTGTGCTATCTTTATATACTATGCTATTAGTACCCTGGTGTAGCACGCACCAAAACGAGTAAGAATTAAAATTAAGAACTATTTAACAAAAAACTTAACAAACCTTATTTAAAAATTTCTATCAAAAATATTTTGGGCACGTGCAAATTTTGTAGACAAGAATTGAATTTCACTTCCTAAAAAGTTAAAAGAAGTCATTATATTACAGCACAAAAAAAGGTCACATTTTTGTGAAATAAATTTGAAAACCTAGGAATTTATCAAGATTATGACTAGTCATTGACTGGTTAAATTTATCACTTTACACAATGCGAAAAATAAATTATTCTGCCTGTGTTTGAATATTTTTATTTCTTTTATTCCTCCATCTATTGATGTTAGTCAGCCAAATTATTTTTGCCCAAAATACACGGAAATCAAAACGTTAAAAAATGTGTTAATATAGTTTGAATCAATTGTAAATTTTGTAATTAATTTTATTATCACCATGAATACTTTTAATAGTTGCATAGATTTTCATGTATCGTCTTTTTTTTCGAGTAATCCCGTGAAGGCTGGATTTGTTCTTAGTTTACCCTGAAACGGTAACCGAAACATCGGAAAACATGCAACCGACATGAAATGAATATTAATAGTTTTAACATTTTTTTAAAATCCTTTCCTGTAAATTTGAATTATTGGAGATTTACAACTTTCAAAATGACCTGACATCCTGTGTTCAGAGTTTTTATGAGAAAGGTGACATCTCCACTCAGGATGTACGCGGCCTACAGAATCTAATTAAAAGCCCCCAGCTTTCCATCCCCCAGCAGCGTGACCCCATATTACAGGATGGAGATGGAAATCCCTTTAAAAATTCAAATTGTGACGTCTAAACTGCCGACGGTTTCAAAATACAATTTAAATAAATTCGTAAATAGCTGTCTACTCACTGGAAGATTTTATATATGTTTTCGACCACTTTACGTAAAATATTACATATTATAAGTCTCTTTCTATATTATTTGCTTCTAATATTATATAATTAGGAATATAAAAAATATTATTAATAAAATCCAAATTAATGAATTCTCTTCATTAACATGCGATACTAGTCTTCAATAAAAAAAACGGAATGGAGAAAAAAATAGGAGAGATAATGAAAAAGAAATGAGATGATTATTCAGACGTAATTTAAACAAAGTCATTGAAGAAACATCTTTGATTGTGGATGGGAGATGATTCCACAGTCTAGCGGCATGGACTCTATACGAGTTAGAGAAAAAAAAGTCGTGTATGGAAATAAAGAGGATGCTTTGAAAATAAGAATGAAGAGGTTAACAATCAACTTAAAAGTGTTAATATTAATAAATATGAATATTAGGTAATCTTTATACCTATACGGGTTTCTTGCCTTTTCAGAGTATATTATTATTTTCCTTTTTATTTCAAATATTTTTAAAACAATACTTAAGACAAAAAGCTTATTGCATTATGAAAAAAATATACACACATCTCGCACTTTTTATTTACCACACTTTAACATTTTATAATTGTTTTTTTAAAGTTTTTTTTTACCACGTTTTGAAAATTTACGTAAAGTTTTTTTATAATTGATTTATATGTTATGGTATGGCCAAAGAATACTTTATTATACAATTCTTAAAATTTTCAACAAGATTCCTAAGCAGATCTTAAAAGAAAATGTTGACAAAACTTTTAAGAAAAAAATTGTAAAAAGTCTATATTGATTATTATTTTATGTTAACAGTCAACTATTAAAATTTTTGTAAATACATTTTGTGTGAAAAATACTTGTGCTTTTAGTTCTTAATAATGTTCATATTAACAATTTTTTGAGTTTGTCTGAATTTTTGTAGACAAGGACTGGATTCAACTACCTAGGGAGCTGTTAACATTAACATATTACAACAGAGATGAAGAACATTGAAGAGAAGGTAATATAAATTCTCTTAAATGTTCATCTCTGTTGTAATATGTTAATGTTAACAGCTCCCCAGGGAGTTGAATTCAGTCCTTGTTAACAAAAATTTGGACAAACTCAAAATATTGTTGATAAACCCACCTGGTTTATGAAGAAGTATGGAAATTGAAAAAATAATTCTTTTCGGCGTTGCCTAGTATGTAGGTGAAATAATTCAATTCATTGAATCTCACCCGCATAAATGAAGATTTCAGCTCTTTAACTTCACAAACATCAACAGATGAAAAAATTGAAGGAAAATAGATGTTCAAATATGGGTAGAATGGTGAATGTTACACAGTGTGTAAAGTGGCCACTTAAACCAGCCAATGACAGGTCATAAGCCATGTAGATGCCTAGACTTCTATACATCCTTCTCTCAAATGTTCTTCATCTTTGTTGTAATATGTTCATGTTTATATTACTTTTTAAATTTACATAATTTCTTTAACTTTTTTCTTGGTAAAAGAAAAATAACAAACCAGCTGACAAGCCGGTTTTGCGGTTTAGTGGGTTTCATTATTTTTCCTTTTATATTTATAGTAAATAAACACAAAAAATATATATTTTTTGCAATCGTCACTACAAAAAAAAACAGAATCGTTTATTTGAATAGACCAAACGACTCAATCGTATTTTCAATTTAAGATAGTACTTCAATAAAAACTATTTCAATAACAGGTAAGCCTTCTTTCGACTTGTCGTCATAGTCAAGGACGTGGAACCTAGGTAAATATTTGGGTAAATCCCCATTTGAACCTTTCTGTCCTATCTTAAAGGACCAATAAGGCAGGTTTTCTGGGCTCAGTCGCACCTGAGTCGCTGTATTTGCAGGTAATAAAGACGTACCGTGACCTATTCGGACCAAGGCAAAGTGCTAAGCTATAGGGGACATATCTGGAGACACTACCCAACTCTAGACTTAATGTGTTATTATGTGTATCTGGTATCGTATCAACTGTGTACATTATCCAATACATGGACGTGACGCTGTTACAAATTATCTAGATGCTCTTTCCCGTACGGGTTTAACGGTCCATTTAAATGTTGGAAAACTAGAGTTTCCATACACATGCGAGATTATTTTGATTTAAAAATTGTAGCTCATTTGTTTTAAAACACAATATACTAGAAATATAAGGATATTAACGGGCGAACAAACAACAGATGCAGACGGTTAAATAACTTTATAAAAATATGCAAAATGATGTCAGAGAAACTCAACTTTTTAAATTAAGAAGTGATATCTTGCAGAGTTGAAAAATACGTTAAAAGTCAAATTTATTTAATGCTTTATTGTTTTGTTTTGTTGCACTACAAGATGGTCAAGGGGCACTTTTCGAAGAATACAGGCTTCATAAAATGAGAGTTTCAGTGATATTGAAAATAAAACAGTTTTATTAAGTCATTTAAAGACATTTTACATATGGCTTGTACAAAATATTAACATATCTACCTACATGAAATAAATTCTGTTGAATTTTTTGTTATGAATACAAATGTATGTACGTAGAAACAGAAGGACAGGAAGAGAGTAAAAAGAGTTGCATTTTTAAAAATTATTAACTTGTCGGCACTATCATGTATAGAAAGAGTTTCTCATATTAAATAATATATTTCTATTGTTATAATTTTTTTTCCCTTACAAGTATTTAAAAAAAAAAAAAAAAAAATCTGACCGAGAAATTAAATCAAGTTTGTGAGACGTTTTTAAAATATTAATTATACTACGGGGAGCGTTTTTTGACCAATCAATTCACTGTAATATTTATTCATAATAACACATAATTTGCACATTTAAAAAAATGGTACACGCTTGACGGTTTTAAAGCGAATAACAAATACGATTCCCCGATTTCCTTAAAGAAACGTTCGCACAGTATGCTTGAGTAGAGTTTCGCTCGAAGTTTCTGTTATTTCGTTTTCTTCGGATAATGTTTCAAAAGAAATGATATCACAATTCCGCACTGAGAAGTTTCATTTCCAGAGACAAACGATTCTACATGCTTTTCGGAAGTCTTCCTTCTAAACAATCATGAATACATCTCAAGATACGAGATTCAGTAGAATACGATGTCAGTTTGGAAGCTAGCAGCCATTAGTTGTCATTTCTTGCAATGGCGGATGCTCCAACTTTTATTTCATCTAGTCAGAGCTCACAGCTGCGGTAACAATGAAACTTTATCGAAAAGAATATATTCGGCGCTACAAACTGAAAGGAGGTTTACGGGACGCCATTGTGCGAACAAAAGGATAAAAGTTTTTATGGCGGCAGTTGCACTTAGCAAAGGCTAATTACGAATATGCATTTAGGCGAGCTCTTGCTAATTGCGCCATTCAGGAAAATTATTTTTCATACGTATAGTTGAAGAAAGATTGCAAGTTTTACCGAACTAAAAATGCAAGGAAATATGCATTACTTCGCTTTAAATTGGCCGTTCAAATTTTATAAAATATTTTTCAATTTTCCACGTGTGAATTAGGCAATCTCATATTTTTCAAATTGCATTGGGTACGAAATAATTTTTGAAAAATTCCATTGCTTGCTGCGAATTAAAATAAAAGATTTAAGATTATTTGTAGATGAAATTTTTTAAATGATTATTGTAATTTATTGCAAAAATAATAATTTCGGTTGTAAAAAAAAAGTGGCATCAGATAATTGTGAGCAAAATTTTATTGCAGTAATTGACAACGTTAGTATTTTTTGAAAAATACACAAAATTGAGATAAAAAAATCATTCAACACTAGTGGACCTGACAGACTTTGTCCTGCCTAAAAGTGCCTAAAATTTACTTGTCTGCTATTAACTTGTTTAACGAACGTTTTTTTTTCATATTATAATTTTAGATAAACTTTAAACTAAGTGGCATTTAACATTGAGTTCGACATTAATTTATTTTTGTTCCGTCATTGTGTGATTTGCTGTTGCTAAAGCAAAATAAAAAATTAAAAAATATCACCAGCCATATACATATATAATTCTTCTCTACGTGGGATGAATTATTAGTATTCAAATATTGAATTTAAGTAGGTACCTAGGTATTTTGAATATTTTTTAATTACAGAATTGTTTTTGCAAATATCGACCTCTGCGCTTTTAACAGGGGTGCATTTTATTAAGGCTTGCGATTTTCAAAAATATATTAAATAACAGTTAATATTATATTAATTTTACCAAAAACCCAGTAAAAAAGGAATAAATTGGTTTATAATTATAAGGAATTAAATAAAAGAATCTGATTGAGATTGACAAAATCCGAATGCTGTTTGTAAACATTTAAACAAAAACTTTTTTATGTGGAAAAAAATAACACATTCCTATTTTTTTAGGATATGCATTCTCGTCGAATGCAACTTTGGTAGGTCGATGAATAAAACACTTATGCTCCTAACTTTTTAATCTACAGATTAAATTGAAGATTTTAAGATCTACAAACAAGCGAGGCGCAAAGTTCATTACTACGCAAAAAACCGAACGCAAATCAGTTAAGCCGTTAAGAAGGAGCTCAGTGACATCACATGTGCAGAAGTATTATATGTATAGAGATAATCATATTTATTTTTATGTACATGTACAGCTTACAGTATCAAACTTACTTATGTGATGATTTTATGGAAATATATTTTTTTCTTCTAGATGTTACTTGTCAGATAAAAAAGCTTGAATATTAGCCATATAATTTAATACATTGAACGAAAATTTATGTTTTCAATTTTGTTGCACGAAGATTTAGAGATGCCGTGAGGTGGAACAGAATAAAAGTACAAGATTTTAATAAACGATAGTGACTGGAGGAATGTGCCTCATCGCTTACTTTACTTGGAGTCATTTTATTCTGTAGAATGTTATCAGAGAACCGGGGTAAGCTTTTACAATTCAAAACACGTACAAGGAGATATTTCAAACGATCAGGTAACAATCAGAATAGAATATATAGTAATTCAATTAACATAAACACGACGTAATTAACTGGTAACAACTTCACTATTGTAATTTCTCTTCCCGCTTCCAGTGGCGATTTGTAAACCAAATGCAGCGTATTTCGATCATCTGTCAAATGGAGGTGAGGCGGTTAATATAACATTTTAAATCAATATTTCACATCCACATAGCCAGGAATTGAACCCAGGACCTCAAAAGTGGCAGACGAAGGGGCCAACCACTCCTCAACGAGGCGGATTTATCTCAACTCGATTTCCATATTAAATATTTAAATCTAAGAAGCTGTCGGGTCGAAAACACTCGTCCAAGGTTCTGGTTATATTTCACACGTTAGTGTTAAAAGCAATTTCAAGTTGTTGGGTGCCAATTATTGTAATATATTGGTATTGTCAAGGAAAAGCCGATAGTTTGTGGATATTAAATTTGTTACAATAATAGTCTTATTACTATAAACTCCTAATAAGAAAGTTAATCCCCATAGGAAATTGGATACAAAAAATGTATTCTTACGCGCGGTAAAAAATATGCCATTAAATTGTATGGCGAAGATAAACAGAATAATTTGAATAAAAACCATGTATTTTGAATGACGTCATTAGTTCTTCCAAATCCACCACTGATAAGAGAGTTTTTAAAGATTTCCGATTTACGGTAAGTCAACTGACCAATCAGCATAATTCATCTAGAAGAAAGGGAAGAGAACTTGAGATGTCGGAGTGGAGAAATTTTAAAAATACAAAATAATACGATACATAAAAATGAAAACAACTTTTTTTTGGCTTAGTTTAATGATCTATTATTATTTTTTATTTTTATATAAAAAAACTACAAAATTTTCTTACTCTGAGAGCGCCCGCTCATTTTGTTGGCGGTCGATGTTATAATAAAGATTACTTACTGAACATTTTGTACACTAACAGTAAATTCACTTAATAAACGACTTATTTATATTATTTACAGCTTGTTTGATTTTTTTTATTATGAAAGCATTTGTTTCTAGTATGTGACAAACCATTAAAGTTGTTTGATAAGAAAATTAATAAAGTTAGTGCGTTCAATTTTCAATGATTTTTTGCTGTCGAGATATCCACAATAGGGAAATATAAGATACTACGAATACCGATAAAAATATATGAAAGGGATTAAGAATAATTAATTATATTTTTATGGATATTGTGGAGAAATGATTTCTTATATAAATTAAAAAAATAAATTTGATAAAAATACATTGCTAGAAAAACGCGACGTGTTTGGCCTTGGTTGTTGTGACGTCAAGATTCGTGATAATTTTCGAAACAAATTATAATGGCCAGGAACAAATAAACATGAATTGTGACGTATTAGGGCGTGGCCAATGGAATGACCGTTTTTGCGGGAGTTATTTTTTTACTGGACAGAATTTTATAGACCTTAATTACTTTTAAAACTTTTTTTTATTATTATAATAATTTTATTGGATAGCGATAGTTTTTCTAGGATTAACTTTTGATTTTAACAATTGCTTTTTAGTAAGCTTGTTTTGATTTTAGATATTTTGAGTGTCTAGGTCTTTCTTTAATTGCTACCCGAGTTCTAAAACCTATGATTGCATTTGTTTCCACGTTTATTACTCCTCCAAAAAAATGGTTTCCTATGGCGAGGTTTTCTGATTGATATACTTGCTTCGTAAGATTCTACAAGCGTCTATGTCCATTATCGTTTTAATGATTTTTCCTTTCAAATCAACAGGAAAACTATGGAAAATGATAGCTAGGATATTTTATGTTCTTGAAATTTCAATTTTAAAAAATCGAAACGAGGAAATCAACGTTTTCATTAAATATCGTAAATTTAAATTTTCCGTAAGATATAAAATATAATATTTTCATAGGGAGAAAAATACAAAAAGTCAATTAATTTTTATTTTGTTCGCAAAGTCGAAATGACTAGGTTATTGAAATTTCTCGAAAAACGTTTTTGATGAGCGTTTTTGATAAGCTGATTAAATTAAAAACTGAGATTTGGTTAAGTCAATTCATTAAAAAAGACTTATTTAATTACTTTCGATTTCTAACTTGTCGATACGAGATGTATTTAAACCGTGACGCATATCGGTCATCTACTAAATTTTTCGAAAAAACAACATTTTAATACTACTATATATTATAATTAATATTTTTACTGCATTCTCAGTAAATACTCAATATGGTGACTATATATTAACAGAACGCATTTTCTATTATTATTTTATTATTAATTCTTTTTTGTAACCGTATTATATTACATTTTAAAAGTTTTTTTAAAGCAACCTATTATTTTCAATTGAGGGTTTATGTTATACGAGCTAAACCTGGCGAAGCTTTGCTATTGCTAAATTTGAGAACATACTCGTATAAAGATTAATTGAACAGATTTGAAAGTTTGATATCAATTATTGTATTTAGTCGAAATGAGATATGTATGTAGACATGATTATTTTTGTGTTTCGGATTACATAAATTTCGAGGTAAAGACAAAATCGTTTTGCTGTCCCGTTTTCCGCACCTCAAAACTGAACCGATTTTATATTTTTTTTAGACAGAGTATCAGAATTATATTTCCTGTATCAGTACCTTTTTTTTAAAACTAGATTTTCAAAACTAGTTATATATGTATACCGTGCGCCCGAAAAAAGCAGATAAAACTGCTTTTTAACGGGTTTTTGGATGGTTTTAGTTTCCATAGTAAACATTTTTTCAAACGAAACAATAAGTATACGCCAATGGTAAATATCTATAGTGTGTCAAAAAAAATCACTGCTCAAGTACCATAATCTAGAGAGAAAATACGAAAATATGTTAGTATGAAGAAAAGTCGGACCGCGTTA
>NW_028278395.1:300000-439190 GCF_059751315.1 Micrasema longulum
AAAATAATCAAGATGCGCTTAGATTGGTGTACCAATGCAGTGCCTTATGCGCCATAAGGTGCGGAAAGGGAATGATGATGATTTATTAATATACATAGGTACTTAGTATTTTTGTTTTCTTTTTATGATCACCTCACTGGGCGCAAGCTGTGTAGAGGCATTAATTAATATTGTTAACTAGTACCTAAACTAATACATTTCTAAATACTAAAGCAAATAAAAATAGCAGGTAACAAACATTTTAAAAAGACAATTTAAAACTGTTTTCGAAAAGAAAAACAAAAATAATAGAAAAATACAACTACACGAGTACATTATAAGGATACAAAATACAAGAACAAATAAACATAATAAATTGAGGGTTCAACAATACTTTGAGTTTGTCCAAATTTATGTAGACCATGACTGGATTCAACTACCTGGGGAGCTGTTAATATTAACATATTACAACAGAGATGAAGAACATTTTAGAGAAGGTAATATGTCTAGGCATCTACAGGGCTTATGATCAGTCATTGGCTGGTTTAAGTTGCCACTTTACACACTATGTAACATTCACCATTCTGCCCGTATTGATTTATTTATGTTTTGTTAAGTTAGTTCATTACATCTTAAGAACTAATATAAACTTTTAATAACAATACGATTTTTTTATTCAAATCTGAACATCTATATCCCTTCAGTTTTTTTATCTGTTGATGTTTGTGAAGTTAAGAGCTGAAACCTTTGTTTATGCGTGTGAGATTCGTGTATTTGAATTATTTCACCTACATGCCAGGCAACGCCTGAAAATTTTATTTTTTAAATTTCTATACTTCTTTATGAGCCAGGTGGATTTATTAAGAATACTTTGAGTTTGTTCAAACTTCTGTAGACCATTACTGGGTTTGAAATAATTTATTTTTATTTATTTTATACGTAACTTCAATTTAAATTAGATTACTGATATATTCATATATTTAAGTATCCATACCTTTGTTGCTAACGTAGGTATATACATTATATGTAGGTTTATCGTTATCCAGGTTGATCTATATTTTAGCACAGACGAAGCATAAAAATATGTCAACAAATTTGTTGTTCATTGTCATTTGTTGTTCAAAAAGATTATTCTCTTAACATGGCTCATTAAATATACCTCATGTTAACAAAATCACACTGGTGTTTAAGGCTGTAGTCGGGTAAAACGCACGAAAAATTAGGAAATCATAGTTAGAAATTAAATATTACAACAAGAATTAGCTTCTTAAAAAAATAAGACAAAAAAAGTCCATAAAAAAAAGTTGCAACTAAGATTTTAAGAAAAACTTTTTTTAGTTCTACCGAAGGCCTTATTTTACGAAGAAATAAAGGAAAATATATGTGATTTAAAATGCTTGTATTTCTTTTCAAAAACCAAAAATTAAAATTTTGATTCAGTTATTTTAATGTTCAATTTATTATCCTTAAATCTTTACTATCAAATTAAGTTTTAAACTTAGTTTTTATATAACAATTGAAATACCAAAAGTTAGTCTAAATTTGAAATGGCATAATCTGCCAGTCGAAAAGAAGCTATATTTTAGTTATTGAAAACATTTAAGTATATTTTTTAATAGAAATACCTTTAACGTTGTTGTTTATCCCAAATTTATGTTTTTTTATTCTCATTTTTCGTGCGTTTTACCCGACTACAGTCTTAATGTGATTTATCCTTATAATCCCTTCCAAAAAATAACAATATCATTGTTAAGTGAATAACAGCATTTATCGATACTATTCCCAGCCGATTACCTTTCGTTCCCATCCTTTCTTTGACCCATTCTTATGGTACTTACCTAACATCAAGATAGAAGAAATTCAAAAATAGAAGATTTGGATTTAAAACAAAAACCAAACATTTTTGAATCCTCGCGCGTCGTGGAAAACATTGTTATATTTTATAGTTCATTTTGTGATCCAGTGCTAGAAATTGAAAAACATTCAGATCATATTAAAGGTAGGTATCCATTCCATGTTCCTATCCTTTCTCAAATATTTCCCAATCACAAAACTGAATGAAATTCGATTTTCATTTACAGTCCGCTTTTTCGTTAACAATCATCTTGTAGCTATTGTTTCATGTGATTTTTCCTAATAATCCCTTCCAACAAATATCTAAATCATCATATAACTAGTAATGCAACAAATTTTTTAAAGGAATAATTTTATTTTTCCAAAAATCTAAATACATTTTATAATTCCCACAAGATTTTAAAAATTATGCATGTTCCTTTATAATGTGTTTCAATTTCATTTTATGAAGCATAACTGTTTAGGTTAACATAGTATTATTATACAATTAATATAATAACTTTGAACCGGGATGTGGTCTCGTGCTAGTAATTGTGGTTCCACGGATCAAAAGATCAAATTTTACCCTACTACTTTTAGGTAATGGTTTGAAATCAAAATATTTGAGTAAAAAAGAGAGTGAATATTTATTTCCATTAAAATAAATAAACGTATCCAAATATACTAGTTGGATTCCAGTTTGCTTTATATATTATATACATTGATTCACACGATTCCTTTTACTTAGATTAGCATAATATAGTACCTAATAGAATTTAAATATGGCGAACTAGATCAGTGAATGGAAGATTTGTAAACGAGTATTTCATTGTTAGTGCTTGTACATAAGTAGATTCATGAAGAATCACGAACTTAATACGTTCAAGTGAAGTACATATTATGTATCAATTATTTGATGTAGATTAATATCTTATTAAACATCAGATAAATTCGCTGTTAAACTGTACTCGGTTCAGTACCTTTAAAATAAATTTGTTTAACAATTCGAACTTTAAAACTCTCAAAAGAATTCTTCCAAGGTATTAAAACTTTTTTTTTTAATTATAATTTATTATCTGTTAACCAGTACACAGTTAAATAAGTAAAAAATACATTTATGCTAAGTATAATTCGCCAATTTTTCTCCCAAAATGTTTAATATGCTTCTATATAAAATTAAGTTAACTGATTACAATCAATATTGCAAAAGATAAATCAATATCTGGCTAAAGAAAATAAGGATTGAAGAAATAAAAAAAATGACACTTGAAATGTTGAATTTTTTTTTGATCACTGTTCAGTCTTCCTTAAAACAGGTTACCCTAGTTAGGACTTTTTACTTAATTTAGTAAAAAGAATATTTCAATTGTTTAATAATAATTAAAAGAAAAATAAAACAAAACACTATTTAACAAGGTTTTTCCATACGTTTAAGGTTTTACACAAATAAATTTTATCAGTCATATTTAACAGATACCTAAAATCTTAACAATCCTAAAGATACCATTGTTGACAAAATACTCAATTAACACATTGTTTTTATCGGTTTTTATGATCTTTATTTAATTTTTTGTTAATTTGTTAGTTTTGTTAAATTGAATCAATAAAAAAAGCACTCGAAAGACTTAATCCAAAATTAGCTTTAATTATTCATCTCGACAAATACTATTTTGAAATGGTGAAAAGAGGTTTTTAGCCATGAAAGCAATACTGGAAAAAACTTCCACGAAATTTTGTTATTATTTTAATACTTGTATAATCGATTATGAATTAATAAATTATTTCTACAATACAGGTCTAATATTATAAATTTGATGATTATAAAGTAAAAATATAAAATTAAAAAAAAACCATACAAGGATGTTAGAAGAAATTGAATTTATTAATCTTATTTTGAAAACTGAAATTACTTTTTGTATTTAGTAATGGCCATCAAAAGATAAAACCTAATGAATTCAGTTTAAATGCTTATTTAGACTGTTTTTGCATCATTTGAACTAATTTGTCGGCAAAAAATACGTGCGAACGTGTTCTTCCTTATTCGTGAGATGATTTAGTTCACGTGCAATACAACAATTTTATTTACAAGCATCTGATGGATATAAAATAGAATGCACGGCGCAGCGTGACCATAAACATATAATTGAATAATAAATTTTCACATAATATATTTACGAATGTATTAAGTGACTGATTATGATTGTCAAGGCTAGATAAGAAATAGATTTTCTAAACAATATTTTAAGTGTGTCCAAATATTTGTAGATAATTTTTTTTTACTGTTCTCAAATTAATTTAGTTTACTTGCTGGTGAAATTATTGTGGCTTTTTAGGCTGTATCCTTGCAAATCCATAATAAGTTGAAATAAATAAGTAGGTCTAATATTGGGTGATATCATAACTTGTTTCCCTTTTTTCAAATGAAGAGAACAAGAGGACACAAAAAACAATGCATATAATGTGCCAACTGCAGGACCTTAGATACCTGCCTTAGGCCCAGATGATATTTTTTTAGTCACTGCTTCAACCAGAGACATGTTGATCATTAAATTAGAATGACAGGTAAATAATTATACTATCTTCTCTCGTTTTTAATATTATGTAAGAGCCTATTTACCAATCTTAAAACCATCACATTAAAATTGTATTATACATCAATGTTATCTGACTATAAAGTAGATACCTACTTAATTGCTATGTGTATTATGCTGTTCTTATTAGCAATGTAATAATTACCAACGAAAAATCCTAATCTCTCTAATCTGTTGTTATGTACAATTAACACAAAATCCCTTGCTCTATTTCGCCACGAGCGAGCAATATTTTTCACGCTAGAGTAGTTAAAGCTGTTTAACTGTTAATTAATTTCATAGATGCCCCAAAGTTTCCCGCCACTTGAACACCGCATTTGCCTTCGGGAAGTGAGGTTAATTGTCGTATTTGCAAATAACCGTCGTGAAAGAAAACGAAAGTGATGTTAATAGTGAGGCATTAGTACGAAATACAAGAATTTTGCTTCATTCAGATGTAATTGTTTTATAACCGTACGCAAATACTCGATGTTGTTTCATCTCGCGGTACAAACAATCGAGGAAATGTTTCTACATTCCAGAGAACGCCATTTTGCAACTCATAACAAAATATTTTCGTAATGAGTAAAAGAAAACCCACTTTAACAAGCACCCATTAAAAAAAAACGTAATGAATGACTGTTAAGTAAATAACAGCATTTAACGATACTATTCCTGGCCAAATACCTTTCGTTCTCATCCTTCCTTTAACCCATCCTTATAGTACCTACCTAACATCAAGAAAGAAGATATTTAAAATTAGAAGATTCGGATTTAGAACAAAAACCAAACAACATTTTTGATTTTACATAAAATCGGATAAAAAACGGTGTTGGAATTGTCGCGCGTCGTGGAAAACATTGTTATATTTTATAGTTCATTTTGTGATCTAGTGCCAGATTTTGAAGAACATTTAGATTATATTAAAAGTAGGTATCCATTTCATGTTACTATCCTTTCTCAAATATTTCCCAATCACAAAACTGAATGAAATTCGATTTTCATTTACAGTCCGCTTTTTCGTAAACAATAACTTCCTACAATCAAATTATCATTTTTTAAACATTGACGCTTTCTACATAAAATCAGATACCTATGTGATAAACTGTTATGTTTGGACATAATATAATAATAATGATTGAATCGATTGTTTCGTGTTAGAAAACTTTCCTTTGACAATAAATAAATATATCATTTTGAAAGACTGTCAAGAGGTCACTGGGAATCCAAAGGGAACTTTAAAAGTTCGCCATACCATATCTGTAAAGTTCAAGAAGACGAGTCTGAGATTTCCTTTTATAATATCGAGACTATTACTTATACCATTTCTAAATCACGTTTGTAATAGAAAGAAATCCATTGACAAACGACGATATAAAATTCTCGGTAAAGAAATGAAGCGGAATGCAGATAACAACGTTGTGGTTTAATGTTTCGACATTTTGTGAAGATTATGTTTTTTTTTCTTCATAAAACGTATCAATTTCCTTTTTTTTTTCGCTGTTAAATAATGCAATAGCAAGTTTCGTTCGAATTTGATTTGATGCTTCAAATGCGACTATAAGTGAGGTATTTCAAATGTCATTAACATTAATGTTTTAACATTAACAGAAACATTATTTGGCCTACCAAAATTTTTATTCGTAACAACATTAAACTTATCAGTATAATAAAGATTGTGACAAGATGCCAGATAGCGATAATTATCATATTTTAACATTTTTCAATTGAACAATATCATTGAATCAACCAGTCTTAATTCATATAATATATCAACGCTGGAAAGGAAAAATTTACAAAGCGAGAATCTAGTAAATATTTTTTTTATTTCAGATATGCAGGAATCAAGCCAAAATAATACGTATGTATGAGATTTTTTTTATTTATTGTAAGAAACAACAAGAGGCCTTTTAGCTCTTTTGTAAAATTGCTGCATATCGCTTGGTAACTTTTTTCTTTTTAGCGTCAAAACACATTTTTTTAATAAAAGAAACTCGCCGTGCTTTTGTTTCAGATCAATTGAGAAAATCTTACTTTGTTTTTTTTTTTAACCCGGGGGAAACCAACCCGCGACGCCAGTTTCACAGTCCATCGTCCTGTGAACTGCTTCACGGTGCCTGTAATTAGTTTTGGAATGGATGTAGTTATGGACCGACGTTTTAAAACGCTCTGCCTACGCTCATGCAGCAAAAACTTTTGTTATTTTTTACTAGAGTAAATTAAATTCGGTTATTTGTCGGCCTCTCTCGGGTTCGATTCCCAACATGGATGACATGAAATATTCATTGAAAAAAGTTGTTTTTACACTAGAATATTTCATAGTCCCAGGAGTGGTACTTGAAGCGTAAGACTGATCATCTTACCGTCAAGTAACAAAAAAAATATCAAAATACACTGCGATTGGTGTACCAATGCAGTGTTCTATTCGCCATCACGTGCGGAAAGGAAATGATGATGAAATTTGGTAATAAGTTTTATTTTAAAATATTATTATTTGGCATATATTGAGGACTGTTAACATTTCTGCAGATCATATCGCACTTCGAGTGTAAAACCGTAGTATATGCAAATAGTGTAATTCAGAGATTTGGGGGTTAGAGGTATGACTAAAAAAATAGTTTTTTAAATGTTTTTTTATTCGTCAGTATTTTTTTCCCCCTTTCACACTTTCAAGCTTGTGAAAAATGTAATTGTTTTGTATCTGAACCTAAAAAATGATACATTTGCACTCTCATAGTGCGACATTAAAAATATATATTATAATAGTAAAAATATGAATATAGTTCCGACATCGTTAGACGAGTGTGATGTCGGTCAAAATGAAACCCTTTTACTGGTAGAAATTATAAATAAAAGTGGAACTATACTCTTATTTTAATTAAAATGCATTTCTACCATGAAATATCAGTATGCAAACTCAGTCTATTAAGAAAAAATATGTTTCGTTCGTTACACTTTAAAAAATAATACGAAAAATACATAATCTTGTTAAGTACTCGTATGTCTAATTGGCGTTCTCACACTCCAACTGGCTTCTTCAGACTTGCAGAAAAAGATATAAAAGACTGACTATGTAGTATTTTAAAATATAAACATTTAAGAGTCAGATAATGTGAGACTATTGTAAAATACGGAGGTCTACAGAGCGTAGGAAAATATTCTTATGAACTAACTACTTACTCGAGACGATGTCAGTATTTTATTTTATTAAAACAAGGAAAACTGAATTATCAATTCACATGACGATACACAGAGAGAAAGAGTCTGGGAATCCTTGCATGGAAAAAATCCACCACTGTTAGCAGGCTGTTGAACATACCAATCACACTCCCCGCAAACATCCTCAATGATAAATTGGTCTAGCAAGGAAAAACGAATAAATTGTGTTGCATAGCTCTTTAGTAGTCTTACGTCTAGTCTCTTTCAGTCATCCTTTTTTAACATTTACTAAAAGAAACGCATTCTAAATATTATGGGACCAATGTTTGAAATGATGTTACCTGTTAAACATCGTGTATTCCAAAGAGAATGCATATAAAAACCAATGACGATACCTAATGACCCTTACTTAAATCAGAAAGTAAGCAAAAGCAAGGCTGTTTCTTAATTATATTAGCGTCACTTTTCTTGGCGTTTGAATAGCCTACATTTGCGGAAGTAAAAAAATTATCACGAAATAATTTGTTAATCTTTCCTTCAGTATCTTCTTCCTTGTAAGAGATAACTGTCAAATCTCAATAAATCAAATGCAAATTATACAAAAGTGTGTGTTCAGTGCGGGACAAGGTTTCTTGAATAACAAACATACCCTACGTGTCGCGTCGGGGTCATTTGTAATAGTCATGTTTTTATGAGAATTTTACGCTTATCACAGGCAGAACTCTTAAAGATCGGACCAGAAATAAGATGATAAGTCTGTCTGAGGTGTTTAAGACATAGTGAGGGGGGGAAGAAGCAAAAGGCGCTTTTGGAGAGACCGGGTGGACCGTATGGAAGATACGAGGATTGCGAAAATTACTTAGTCTGAAAAACACTATCAGAAGAAATCTACCATAAAGGTCGCTAAAAAGATGAAAAAACAGCAGGACGTCATCATCCAGGGACAGCCCACCATCACAAAAAGGACCAAGAGGAAGAAAAAGAAGATGTTCATAAAAAAAATGCTGTTTTATTTTATCTGAGACCCAAAATTAATTTGTTGATGCGTTCAGCTATGAACATAATTACTTAAAAAATAAGTATTTGAATTCTTATACTTTACCTTAATATTACATTTTTTTAGTCGTAAATATGAGTACCTAACTATATTATAAATAAATAAATAAATGTGAATAAGCGGGGCTCGAAATTTGAACCTCTCGAACCAAAGTCCATGCTACACCCTGGGACTAAATTATATGTATTGCTGGATTGTATCTTCTACTGAAAAAAAACAAATCTTCTGATATCTTAAAGTCGTTTTATTTATTAATTTACATACATTTTATAAACATATAAGGGCGAGCACAATGTTTTGAAGCAATTCTGGTAGTACGCAGGATGAATCCTAGCATCTTAAACGAACTATCACAGAATGTTTTGATATGATCATGAAATGTCAGGGAACTCACAAAAGTAATGTCCAGATCTTTAACCTTCGAAGCCCGCAAAAGATTCTGGTCATTTATTACATAGCGGAAAAAAGCGTTTCGAGGGCCCCAAGGGCCCAGATTGAACCCCTGGGAAACACCTGAGAAAGTACTAATTTTTTTGATGAAAACAAGCTATATAAAACGTATTGATTTCGGTTTCGGAGATATCTAGCCATTAATTTTAGCATTCTACCCGAGAAATCGATCTCACTCAGGTTTTTTTAACATAACATCATGGTTGACTGTGTAAAAGGTTTTGGCAAAGTCGTTATATGAACAGTCAACCTGATGTCCTGCATCCAAGCCCTGATATAGTCTGTAAATACCATTATATTGTTTCGACCGAGCGACCCCTCCTAAACCTATGCTGTTCATCGGCGGCCTCCGTGGTGTAGTGGTCAAGACGCTTGACTCACAGACGGAAGGTTCCGGGTTCGATTCCCGGTGAGAACACAAAAATTAAATGTGATTTTTCTCAAGCCTGGGTGTTCTGTGATGTAATTCACCACTGTAATTGGGCCTCCTGGCCTGTTGTGGTGCAAAAATAAAAAATAAAATCGATTATAAATGGCTTGACTCGAGAAGCGATGATTTTACTTATTAAAATTTCATATACCTTAGCTGGTGCTGAAAGTACAGCTACAGATCTTTAGTTTTTTTTCGGAGGGAGCCACTATTGTGTAAAGAAGTAACTAAAGATGTCTTCCAAATTTCAAGAAAGACTCCGGCATTTAATGACAAATGGAAAAAAAAACAAGGAGGCCCCTTTAAAAAATCTAGACATCTTTAAAAAAAAGATCACAATCGTTCTGACAGTCTGTAGCTTTTGGTATGAATGATTAGTTTGAATATTCCCAATAATAGTCTCTTAGTCCCTGAAACCACCTTGAGTATCGCCTTCCTTCAGTCGTCTGAAATTTTCTCATATTAGTATAGATGCATATTCATAAAGGGTTTCTTTTTAAATATTCTTATGTTAACATTTACGCGAATACGTTTATACATTTTTTTGCCGCAACATATCGGTTCTTTAGAACAGGCATTGCTCATAGAGGAACAGATAGATCCTTGCAAATATTCCGCTACACTGCAGTGCTTTGCTTGTTTGGCTTATCCTTTGTGCTTAAATAGAACATTGGTTCGGAATTTTGAATGAGTGGTTTTTTAAATAAATAAAATAAAAATAGTAAAAAAAACGTCTGCTACATGAAAAAATGACAATATTAAAACACATCCGTATGGATATGGTATCAACAGAACACATTTCTGATGCTTTGTACTACATATATGAAAAAGGCCAAAGACACAAGTATTAGTTGTTTGTTTCTCTGTAAAAACTTTAATCTTGATTTGCCAACAAACCAAAATTCTGACTTGGCCAGTTTTCGATGCATGTTTACGATTTGTAAAATGACTAATCTAACTACAGGATGGTAAAAGCCATACATATAAATGGAAAAAAATCATCATCGTTCTCTTTCCGCACCTAAATAGTTTGGTAAGAAATGTATAAATATTAAAAATACTTTGGCATAAAAAATAATTAAATTTACAGATTGATGGTGCAAAGCGCTCTATATTGGTACCACTTGGTATATTGGTAATAACAGCAGCGTATCTTGATCATTTTTGTTACATGCAGGTAAGATGATCAGTTTTACGCATTGGATGCCAGTTAACTACGATTTCTGACTTTGAAATATTTAAGCGTAAAAACACCCTTTCAAATAAATATATCATATTAACCATTTCATGAATTGAACCCAAAATCTCTTGCATGGTAGGCAAAGATTTTATGCACAAATAAAACCTTTAAATGAAAAGTTTTCTATGACTGTTTATCTTTCCTTTGCACTTCCAAATTTGCCATGTTTTACTAAGGTTTATTACTGTAGTTATTATGAATTATAATTAAAGATTGAATTGTCTGATGCCAAAAGTAAAACTAATACATTTAATTACAAGAGAGATAACAAATAAGGCCAAGGAAATTGTTAGCCGATAATAATCTTCGCAGTCCCTTGTTATTTAAATAATGTGTCTAGCGGCATTGAAGAATTATAAAATTTACTCTCTTAATTTAACTTAAACACGACGTTAAATTTATAAATACCATTGTTAATTAAATAACCCAGAGATTTCGATGGTAATAATTATTATAAGCTGGAGACATTTTCGTAAAACTCACCCCAAAGGAGCTGTTTTCATTTTAGTTTGATATATTTATTTGTTTATTCCTTTCAAGTTATTGCCACTTCTTGAAATTTTTATGTAATTAGGAAATAACTTATATTTTATTAAAAGTAAAGAATAAAAATTCTTCAGTATAATTCTACTTATTTATTTTACCAATAAGCCCTTTTTTTTTTATTTTTTGTATGTTTATTTTTGAAACCAACACTGTCATAGTATTAAACATTACATAAAGAATAACAACAAATAACAAGACCAAATATGAGTTTCATATAGGAACAAAAATATAAGGAAACAAAACTTACAGTTCGCTAGGGGTGAAAGGAAGTGGAATGGGAAAATAGGGAAGGAAGAGAAGAAGAAGAATTAGTAAGTAAATATAAAATGATGAGAAAAGAAATTAAAATGCATAAAAATGTACACATACAACATACATACATATACATGCACATACACATCCATATATATATACATACACCCATGAACATGCATATTTATATATATATACATACATACACACATGAACATATACGCATACAGTAATGAATATACTTTCGCGTACATGTATATATAATGAATAATAAAATAATGAACACTAATAAGTAAAACGATAAAAAAACACTTATAACAAAATTTTGCTCTTATAACGTCTCTATCGCAATTTTGATATATATTTTTTAAAACAGTATTTTTTTTCGTTAAAAAGATCTATGGCGCTAAAATTTTTATCATATGACGAGCATACTCGATAAATGTATTAATTTTTATCCAGATTCGATTGTTGAAGAGATGTTGAAAAAAGATGACTGAGTCTACTATGAAACCTGGGTATTTAAAATTTAATTAGTAATAATAGTTTTGCCCAATCAATTTCGTTATTTAGGATTTTATATGAATACACCTGCTCTTGAACAATTTTTCGATCTTTAAGAGAACTAATTCTAAAGTATCTGCTGTATCTACATTATTAGGAAAATTATTATTTGTTTTGTAATTCAAATGTTTAAGAAATTTATTTTGGATGTTTTCAATTCTTAAATGCTTTATCCCTCTAACACCGATAAAAGCGCTTATCCACTGGAAAAATAAGAGGGTGGCTATTCGATCAGGAGTTTTTATATGAATGAAAAAATATTTATACCTATTTTGTACATATTCTTTATTATAATTTCAAAATATATATTTTCTTTCCTACTATTGAATGCTCGGGTATTTATTTTTTCTCTCGCTCCTTATAGTATAGTTTAGTGACCAACCAAAGTTTCAGTTTCGGTTTCGCCGAAATTGGCCGAAACTTCGGCTCGACCGAAACTTCGGCTCAGCCAAAACCTGTATTTATAATAATTACTTAGAAGAATGAACATTAATTATTGTTTGTTTGCTTAGATTTATTTTCACTTACCTTAGTCATCAACTACCTAGTTGATGATAATTTTTTTTAAATACTTTTTACTATTTAAATTATCTATAAAATATTTTTTCTCACTATTATTGTTCATTTACCCCACTGTTAATTTACTTTTTTTTTACACACACTGTTTTTTATATGTGGTTTTAATTTTGAAAAGACCTTCGAGCCGTGAATAAAAAATAAATAAAAAATATGTTCAACAGAATCCCGTTTAAAGCATCTAATATTTTTTGAAAACCAGTATTTTAATAAGTTTTATATTATATATTTTCCGGAAGTAATCCAATTTCCTGTAGGGCTCAAGTTCCTCATTGAGGTCTCTGGATCGATTCCTGGCACATCATCGAGATACGCTACAAAATGATGGATAAAACATATAACTATCATTGAAATATAATAGTTTAAATGCTTGTCAAGGAGATAAATCGAATAGGAAAATGAATCAATTGAACTAATATTGCCATATACACAAAACTTAAGATGAAAAAGATAATATTACCAATAGTTGCCCTAGTTCTAGTATGTTCAATAGACCATTTTTAGCAAAATTGAGTAATGAATGCCAATATGTTCATTATCTTATTACGCATCCATGTAGCAAATTTTTTTTTCTTCGTTAAAACAGTATTTTCAGCATTTTTTATTGCCAATCTTTACTTACTGATTTGACTTTAAAAACAGAAAAAAAGGCTTTTGTAAAATTTGTATAATGGTCTATTGAACATACAAGAACCAGGGCAATGCAGAAAGGAGAAAACACGAGTCTCCAAACTCATAGTAGGGTTTAAACTTGTAGAATGAGTAACCCGAAGATGTAAAAAATTTAAATTGCCTTAAAATATTTCATACCAATTTGAAAATGTGTTTTTATTTTTATATTTAGATATTCAATGTACTGTTACTGTAACTAATTAAATTGTTGAATTTCTGGTACAAATTGGTAATTATGTGAGTATGCAGAAATATTCGAAAAATGAGATTTTTGGATATCTGTTATCAAATAACTTGTCTACGCATGGGAAAGCTAGTAACTAATACAATAACTTTTTTCATTATCTAAAACGAGTTAAGTGCACAGATGTTGAAATATTGTCTGGATAATTATAGTTAAATCATTTACTTGATTTCGCCTGACATTATCGCTTATTGTGGATATGACACGACAGTATAATATTATTCTATAATTTATATTTAGAGTTTGGTGTTTTCATTGCAATTCCTCAATAAAGTATTCTAAACGTTAAAAAGCTTCTGAAGTTTCATAAAAATATATTTATAACGGAAAAAGTTAGTAGAACATTAAAAATAGTCAGTCTTGTAAGGAAACTGGTTCCAAAAATGTGGAATCCGATGTGTTAGAACCTGGAGAAAATAACTCAAATAATTTAATAACAGAAGATCAAAAAATGTTTAACAATTATAAATAATGATTGAAATATTTTTTTTAAACAGCTATTTTATAAATAATTAAAAAAAGGTTATTAATATTTAAAGCATTAACTTTGCGGTCAAACATTTGACTAAGTGTCATTAAATATTTGTAAATAACTACATACCGAATTTTCTATGTCTACCGGTTTCAAGACGTACCCGTCTCTTTTTCAGGACACCAACATGCAAAACCCACTATCCACCTTCACCATAATTGTTGAAAAAAATATAAAACCAACACGACATGCATTTTAATAAGTAACCCTTACATGCGCTGATAAAGTTATATACATACATTTTTTTGCACCACAACAGGCCAGGAGGCCTAATCACAGTGGTGAATTACATCACAGAGTACCCAAGCTTGAGAAAAATCACATTTTAATATTTGTGTTCTCACCGGGAATCGAACCCGGAACCTTCCGTGCGTGAGTCAAGCGTCTTGACCACTACACCACGGAGGCCGCCAAAGTTATGGAATGCCCCTTCCTAAATCCCCTACTTCTTAATTTAACTATTTCTATCACAACATAAAACATTTTTATAGTATAAAGTGTTGTCTTTTGTCAAAATTGATGGTTATTAGGTGATACAAAAATTTAATTAATAAAAATATGACATATTTTATAAATTCAATAAATAAAATTTTGTAAATTTCAAATTGTGAATTTATTTTAATTGTCGCTTTGGGATGAGCTTCAAACATTAAAATTGCAATATCTCATAACAATTAAAATGTTAGTTATCAACTTGTGCCAGAAACCTAACGATATAAACCATAAATCAATAAATAAAAATATTTGAAACTTATAGTTGATTTCACACCTGTCGCGGTCGTACAAATCCACAAGACACGGTAACATTAGATGGATTGATTTAAATTTATTTAGTGGCTACTCGCAGGTAAAAATGCTGCTAAAATAAGTCGGCTAGAGATTATTCGAATTAATGGTTTGCTGGTTAGTGCGCTTGCCTCTCATTAAATAAAGTAATAAAATAATTATTTAAAAAATATTTTTAAAATCCATCATTTGTAGTTTTATCTAGCCGTGTAGATTGTATAAAATGGTTCTATCGAACAATTGTATTTTTTTTCGAAATTAAATATTATTAATTTAAAAAAAAGTTAATTATACAGAAGACATTTCATGCCAACAACAATCGATAGGAAAGAACATAATATTTCATTGAGACATTTGTTTTACGGCTTTTGTATATACGACTTTCTTGATACGCGTTTAAAAAAGGACCACCGTGTCTATGGATTTCAAAAGCAGATTTATCGTAACAATAATAAAACTGTAGTATTTACATTGTACATATTGTGCTAACGCAAACGCAAATGCAATGTTTTTGAATGTTTTCAAATAACTTTCTTTTGCTTAAGTTTATTAATTTATTTGCAACTAAAAATTTGCTTTTATATAAAACCAGCTACGGTCTCATTAGGCGTCGTTACAAAAAATATTTTAATTCAATTAAAAAATATATATGTTATTATCTCAGTACTTATTATTTATTGAGCCGTACGTATCGTCTTGCAAATCAATACAGTACTGATTTAGATCTATTATTTACCTCACCGCAAATAATACATGATTGCGAATTCAATTAATTATTTTGTTTCTTATATTTACGTTTGAATAGTTATTTTTATATTTACCATTTATGTAAACCACGATGTAAAAGATTTATGTTTTATGTTAAATAAATAAATTTTAATATGCATGATGTTTTACATTGTACTCAACCCTTTGTGATGTCATATGAGTCTATATAAAATACAAAACTTGCTATACGAGTATTTCTCTCATTTAAACAAATAATGGACTCGTATTTTACTATGAGAGGCCTAAATTATATATATTAAAAAAAATATGACATAAAGGTTATTAAACAGTAGAAATAAAAGTTTTTTTTAAAAAGGTACTTATATTTTAAAATATTTTGTCTTTTGCTTAATGCTAATAGGTATCATATTTAATTTTTATGTAAAATGTTTTCGTTCAAGGCCGGTTTTTACCCAAAATTATAGTACATATATATTTTTATTGTAAGAAATAAAAATATAAATTTAAAACAAAAAAAGAATGTGCACAATGTTACAACACCATCTACAAATGTATTTTTCAGCTAAGTATTCAAAGAGTAAATAAAAAATAAACATATTATGTATAGATGATGCATGTACATACACGAATAGGAATACGGGACAGGTTATTTCTTCGAAAAAGGTCAGCGAATACTTAAGATCTTTATAACCACGTAATGCAAATAAAATTTCAACAATGATAGAGTTAATGTTCTTCCTGCGCTTATGAAATTCAGATTTGTGGGCATTATTTTAATAAAGCGAAATTTATTACGAAGTGAAGACACTCGCGTGAATACTTGGAAAACAGGTATGGATGAGCAAAATAAAGAGTTCAAGGTTTTGCATTTTAATCCTTGGAAACAGGAAAATTATTTTATTATATTTCTCTTCAGAATTAATATTAATATTCAGATAATTTTCATTCTTACTTTTGTATTTTATGTTGAAATATGCAACTGAAAATTTGAATATTTAATTAGAATATTCTGTTGGTACATGGTTGAAAAAAAACATTTTCAGAGAAAACATAATTTCGTACCTATTTTTGGTATTCAGGTAGAAAAAACTAAAACTATGAGATTAAATTATTTGATAAGTTTGAATAAAATATATGATTTGTTGGGAATTGGAGCTAGTACCATTTGCATGATAGTCAAATGCACTAACCTACTTATAGGCGAAAAAAGTATGGTCATGACAACAATTATTATGTAGGTTTATATTTTACTTTTCAGTGCATTTTTTATATTTGTTTCATTAATTTATTTATACAAACATTTCAAATTAGACAAAACAGCACAAAAAACACTAATAAAATTAGCTCGTAATAGGAGTAAGCTCAATGTATGAAAGGATCGGCAAGCCAGAATTATTAGTATGCCTGATGTTCCAATCGGTTTCTAAATGGGCAAATAATGCCTGTTCTAAGAAACCGATTTGTTTCAGCAAATATATTTATCGAATATGTTACCCATTAATAAAAATAATGTTTAAGAAAGAGAAAAACCGTCATATCATAAAAGATTTTTAAAAAATACGTTAATGTAAAAAAAATAAAAAATTTCAAATGATTCAATGGAAACTCATAATATTCAGATAAATATCCTGAATAAATTTTCTGTTTTCTTACTTCCAATGTCTGTCAACCAAATCGCATTTTCAATATTGTTGTTTTTTTAGATTTCCAAACACACTATATCAAATAATTATAGTTAAAGTTCGTTACGTTGAAATGATTTTTGGAATACCACTGTACGTGTTATTAGAATCACTAAATCGTTTCTTGCTACACTCTTAGTTGAATGGCATGACTTATGTCACTTAATCATCTAAGCGCTCCTATTTTAGTGTTATTAATTTATTTTTATTTATTTGTATTTTTGTTATCCTTAATTCGCGTACCTTAACCAAGGGATCATAAATAGTTTTGGCAGCTCCTCCCCAACAAATACAACCGAAAGCTAAATAGAGTTGTACTACAACATACTTTTAGTATCAACAATGGACAATTTATTGCGCAGTGTTATAAAGATATAGATTAGTTTCCTTTTTCTGCCTACTTAATAAATAATATGTGCTCTCCAGTTAAGGTCATACCATAATAAATTATATCATGTCCAATATACGTATACAATTGGCCTGTCAGTCAGCACTGGACGACCAGAACAGACGCCTTGCACCTGATCCTCAATAATTAAAGAGGCATTGTTGCCTAGTAAGCCGTGTTACCGGAATTTGCAGCGTCCGTTCTCTAATTTCTTCGTTCTTTACTAAGTTAAACCATCAGACACAGAAATTCTTCTTAAGACACCTTTTTTATCAAAACGCAATGTTTGGCAGTAGGCCGTAATGAAATGCCGCGATTTGTTCCCGTAGACAAAAATTATCATCATTATACCCCTTTGCCACACCAGATGGTGCATAGGGCACTGCACTGGTACACTAAATACAGCGTATTTCGATCATCTGTTGCTTGAAATCCAGGAACATAAAATATTGCAGTGTAGAACCATCATTCTAATAAATATTTTTCAAGAGCCTCAAGCATGAACGACGAACGCGCGAATCAGTCGAAAGCACTCGTCTAGGGGTCTGGTTCTATTTCGCATACAGTACTGAATACCTAAATCCGAGGGAATCAAAAATATTTAATTCCTCCGAACACAGAGAAGACAATAATAAATGTTATCCAAATATTGACAAATATTTTTTTTTTAATGTGGTGGCATAAAATAATTCACTATGTTTGTTATTTATCAAATAGCTATAATATTGTCTTCTACGAACTTAATTATTTTTTTTTTGATTGTATACCTAATAATATAAATGTTTGTAATAACTACAATTATTACAAGAACAAGAATGTATGCCATAAAAAAACTGTGTAACGTGTAAACAAGTTGTATCGTATCTAAAATTTAAAAAAATGACCCGCAGCGATAAGTGGCAGTTACATATTATAATAATTTTAAAATAGGCATCTAAACGGGCATGTATTTTGATTAATGGCGTTCACAAAATTGAATATTAATTTAAGCTTGATAAAAAAATTTCATCACAAAACGAGTGAAATATTACGAATCACCGTATTAAAGCGAACGCATTTATTACGAAGATGATTATGCAAATTAGCTTATATTTCTTGCTATTTGTTTCTTTATAAACGAAGGAGTGGTTTTCATGTCAAAATGAATAAAAATAACCTCAAATAACGATATTTAAGCATTGTTTAAAGCAGTCACTTTCATTGTCCATTTCACAATGAATGTGGTAAATTACATGACGGACTTATGTTGTATATTGTCGTTCTTCCTCATGAGCAAAGTTGCAATTACACGAACAGGAAATTTAGCCGTTGAGTTCACTTGTATAATCTAGTTTAAAATAAAATACAATTTTAATTATTATCGTTATTATCCGCCCGGACAGGGGTAAACCTAACGCCTAAGCAGAATTACCCATTATGATGTTCATTATCAAGATATATTGGTATATATACGGTTTTTAAACATAACCAGAATGGCAAATTGATGTTGAACAGTTGTGTAATGATCACGTAAATGAGTAAATCACAGGTCAAAAACCTTGTACCTGAATATCCGTAATGCGTGAATAATTTACCTTTTATACTTCTTAGAAATATACAAATAAGCAAGACTGTTTATTTTTTGGTACAAAAACCACGTTGTGTCCAAAAATAATTTAGAATACGCTCATCAGATAAGTCCATCATCCTAAAAATAAGTCGGCAGGTTTTTTCTTCTGAATATACGGGTTGCTTGCTTGACCTCTCGCGTTGAAGTCGCGTCATTGTGCATCGTAAATAAGTATACATGGGCCGTCTCGTTAAGAAGAGAATAAACGTGACATCAAATAGGATTTCTAATATAAAACATATTTGTGATAGAATAGTATCGGGAACATGGGAGACTCGTACATTGAATTGGAGGGTCCGATAAAATGTTGTGCTGATTTAAACAGTGCTGACTTAAACTTGGTTAACCCTTTCTGAACTGAATAATTTCCAGTAGATATAAAACATTTTTTTTTCACTATGTAATATGTATGTACTTAAGGAATTATTTGAAAATTTTTGAAATTTGAAATTTTTAAACTTTTGTACCTACTTCAGAAATTAATTGACGTTATTTTTTAATAAATATTTGGTTTTAAGCTGAATATAAATTGACAAAGTATATGAAACGCATTTTATTATCTTCATCATCATCATTCCCTATCCGCACTTAATGGAGCATAAGGCACTGTATGGGTACAACAATCGCCGCGTAACGTGGTCATTTTTGTTTCATGAAGGTAGATGATCAGTCTTACGCTTCAGGTCCCAGTCCAGTAACTATAAAATATTCTAGCGTAAAAACACCTTTTTAAATAAATATTTCATTTCAATCATGTCGGGAATTGAACCCCAGACCTCTTGCATGGCAGGCAAATGAGCTGACAATTACACCACGAGTTATATTTTTATTAAAAACTTGCATTATTAAGGACGTCAGGAATGCGCTCCAAAACAAAGATACTAGCCAGAAGTCAGCTGCTATGCTTAAAACAATATTTTCTGTATAATACCGACAACCCACATAGACAGAAAAAAATAAGTTTTACTTAGAGATACAAGTTATTAAGAAATAAACACCCTGCCTTTTAACCTTGGTAGGTACGTATTTAAATCAGTATTAATTATTGTGTTTTTTTCCGTTTATTTTTTCAATATACGGCCTTAGCCAACTTATTTATTTATTCATTCAAAATTTCACTCGTTTAAATATAAGTGAACTTATTAAGGCATTTTAGGCTGTGCCCGTGTCAAGCCATAGTAATTAACAATAAAAAATACGTTGTAAAATTAATAAGATTCAAATAAAATGACATGTGATGCAATATAATAACAATCCCGAAAAACAAGGTTGAGTAATATATAATAAAATTCCAAAGAAAACAATAATTTGTAAAAGATAATCAGACATACATTTATTTATTTGACGGACTTATGCAGTCCATTCTAACAATAGTAAATACAATTTCTTATAATAAATACAAGCACTAATATAAAAAAATACAATTTAATTAAATTAAAGCTAGGACAAAAAAAAAAAATTACTACCTCAAGACAAGATCCGGTCTATCTTAGTGAATTTTCAAATCTATAATGACTTACACCAAAAAAGTCCAGATCTTGTTTCGAGTTTATAATACGACACAATCGGGACACTGTGTTGATCGAGGAACAGCAGATTATTATTTCGCAACCGGCGGATCGGAACATTGAATGCCACTTGTTCCAGTAACGATGGTACATCAATTAAGCTATTCAACAAATCAAACACAAATATGGAGTCAATGTTTTTTCAATGATATTAAAATATAAATTATACAAATTTAGATTCATACATAATCAAATCTACAAAATAATAGCATCATTGAAATCAACAAAATATTAGTATTATTAAAATCAATAAATAAAAAATAATGTAAAAACATAATAGAAACAATAATTGAGGTATGGTTTCTAGAAACTCACTTAAACTATATTAATAAATAAAAGTAATTAATAATAAACCAAATAAGAGTGAGTACTAAATTATAATACCTGTTTGAAGAAACAATGCACAAGAAACTGCACAAAATGAATATAAAACCATTTCCAAAGACAAACAAGTGCAATAAAATAATGGTAAACAACATATTTAAGAACACGATCAACATACAAGACTAAGCACTAAGAGCTAAGCTATGCCAATCCTTCTTTACCCCACAGTGTGTTAATGGCGAAGAGATGTATGAAAAGTGGACAAATCTAACTAAATTTAAATCTAACTAAAACTAGAGTTGTGCAACGAATCGATTAATCTACATTTTCTGGTTATTGGGGCATAAAAACCAAAGTTTGAAATGAACTTGATTTAGAATCAATACCCGGGATAAAAGGAATTAGAATATAATCAGAGCAGATTAGCTAGCACAAGAATCACAGAGTTTCTGAATGCGTATGTAGCGAGTAAGTGTATGGGATACGAACGAGCTTAAGAATCGATGGCATGACATGCTAAGGAGTCAGGTAAACCAGCCGCATTAGGGTTTTATTTATCTGGGCTATTCGATTTTTCTACGTCACACCGAATTACATATTAGGAAAAAGTTGTATAATTGTTTAAAATGCAAATTTATCTCTTTCGATACAGGTTGGTTTAGTGAAACAAATAAAAATACATCGTTAACTTGTAGTGATTTCGGTTTTTGTTCTAGTTTCAGCCAAAACCGAAACTTAATTAAATAAGTTAAAAGTGACTTTAAAATCCTCAAAATTAAGCGTTTTTATTGTCAAATCTTACGAGTTCATTAAAATAAGTGTTAAATAAAACACTAATGTTATTTTATTTTATTTATTAAAAGAAAACAACAGCCATTACAACAAAAAAAAATATATTTACAAATAAATCAATATTATAGGTCAATTATAGTTTTCTATACATTACTAAATACAATGTCAAAAAAGAAGAAAAAAAGAGTACATTGAAAAAGCCACGTCGCATCATTCTACACGTAAAAAATAAATAAAATATTACAATAAAAATGAAATAATAAAAAAAATAAAAGAAAAAGTTTTTTGTTATTTGGACTTAAAAATCCTTTCGCCGGCGGATCCATACGGAATAATACGGAGCTATCAGTCCTCCCTTTTTCTTCTTTCAAAGAAGAGAAAATAATAATAATATTAAAGTGTACAAATTTGAAACTATTATATGAAATAAAAAGCTTAATGAAAAAATTCGTTTATTTTTAGCGCTTTTTGGTCCGGTGTTATTTATAATTTACATATAACAGTTCTTCAATGTACGCTATAGGAACTTTAACGTATTAACTATAAAGGAATTACAAAAATGCGAATACGAAAGATCTTAGAACTCACGAGAACTTAGAGTTACGAGCCATAAGATGCACCCAAGTATAGCCAAGCGTAATCTGGCACATTCCGACCGCAGGTTTTGGTCGAGGAAAAGTTTCAGGCAATTTTTGGCTGAAACCGAAACGTCGCTGGATCATTATGTTTTTTCAGATTAAAAATAACCAAATATACAGTTTATTTTATAAAGTGTACATTTATGCTGGCTGTGTTTTTTGTAAATGATTTAAAATGTACTTCCTCAAAGGAGGATGGGCACCAATGCACGGAACCTGGTACCGGCACCAATCAAAATTAATGATATGTAACTGGAAAGGTATTTTTGTGTAGAATAAGAATAACCGTAGTGCTAGTCCCAATTCACTGTTCGATCGGAGTAATCCAACCTTGAAAAGTTATTAATTCGGTGTGTGCCCGGACTTTAAAAAGTATTAGTGAAGCCGTTGCCCAAACAAAAAGGCTCTTTTGAATAAAAAACCAACTGACGAATTTGTGTTCTTTGTTCAGTAGATAGATCACCGCTAATTTTAAAAGCACTCAACCGTTATTAATGTTATTTTCATCGTTACCTAGTTATTTTTTTAGCTTAAATTTTGCGTAAAAGTAATAAACATCGGTGATGTAGAAATGGAGATAGAATTTTATTAAATTCTATTTCTTGATAAAAATCCAGTATCTTCTGAAGAGGATATTTCAAAACGGACTAGTTATACGGGTTTGTTGCTATTTTTGTTAACTTGAAAACACCTATTCAACGATATATGACTCATCTTGATTGGACATGGGTACCAAATCGGTACCAAAGCGCCCATCATCTTTTGCTACTAAAATAATAAAACGTATCTTAGTAAGTACCCCAGTTTAATTAAATTCAATGGAAAACATATAAACATAAGTGTGTTTGAAATAAACAATGATAAAATATTAATGGTTAGCATGCTTTTTATATTTGTTAAAAAAAAACTATTAATATTTGTTTATAAATGTACCCACCTGCATTGCAGGGGTGCGCGGTGAAGTTTTCGATTAGGGAAGCAGTCGCTTGGTACTAAGTACATAATATATATTTATTGTGTATGCAGATAATTGGTAGAATTCCATATTTAATTTGGTAATGTATCCAAAATAAAACAAGTTTATTGGATTGTAATTCTACTTTATTTTTTATTTTTTATAAAATATACAATTTGTATAAAGTAGAATTACAATCCAATTAACTTGTTTTATTTTGGATACATTACCAAATTACATAACATATAGTTAACATTTTGTGCCTACAGTAGTATGTTAGTAAACACAGAAATTCGAATAAAATGGTCGAAAAAGCAATTCGATATCGTAATTTCAGAAGCATTGATTCCATTTAATCGATGGATGGGCAGCGCAGGCTGTATTCTCAAAATGTTAGATTTTATTAATTATACTTACGGGTTTTTCAAATGCGAGTTTAAGGAAGTATTGCTTTATATACACAAATATTGCAAACTCTACGTTTTGTTTTGAAAAGTCAATTGACTCGAGTGATTTCAGTTATAATTAATTAGACGTGCGTTGACGGGTCAGGTGGTTTGAGGCTAGAATCGAACTCGGTCATACGAACGCAAATATTTATTTTTAAAGAATACATATCAGTATCGAAAGAATTGACAATTTTCCCACATAAATATTAAACGGGTTCCTACATTAAAAAATACATATTGTATTAAACATAAGAAAACAAAATGATTAAGAAATTATCCATAAACAATATTAAAATGCTTTTTTATTTTGAAAATCGTTTTGAATAATTTTAAGTTAACGGCCAAAATTCAAAAGCGACCAAATTATATACTTAAAAGATATATTGAAACATTCAAAAATTTAATCCTTGAATCATTTAAAGTTTAAACTATTTATAATATTTCAATGTACAAAATAGTATACCTGCCAAATAAAAAGTACAAAACTAAAAATCTTAATGTACTGACGTAAAAGCTTGTAGCCCACAAAAACAATATAAAACAAAGATAACTAAATTGCCAACACACACTGTGATAAATTGTTAGAGAGACAGAGTCGAAAACTTGTAATCCTATTATGGGAAAGATCCACATCTCTTAGTAGGCTGTTTTGCAGACCTATTATCTTCCCCACAGGCATCACCAACGATGAATAATTGGTCCTGCATTCAGGAAGAACAAATGGTCTCGAGGATGAATGGTCTGACTTATCGTGATACAAACGCATTCCTGTATTTTCTCCCTGGATTTTGGCATTAAAACAATGATTTAAAAAAAGTAATTTAAATCCAAAAATCCCTAAAAGCGCCTTATTTTATCTGCCATCTTTGGACGTACTGTATAAAAAAATAAATACGTTTTTTTTAATAAAAACAAAACAGAAAAATTTCTTACTTATCACCATTCTTTAAAAAAATAAATTAAAATCGATTCAGTTTTGGGGTGTGCAAAATGGGAATACGAGGCCTCGCTTATACTGGCATAATCCGTCCAACGTGCAGTTGTCTTTCGCACAGTATTCATAACGCATCTGCGAAGAGTGACAGAAAAACTATATATTTAAATACATATTCATCGAACCGCTCTCCCAAAGAATATCCTCTTAAGTAGTTATTCGGTGTATATTATTTTATACGCTCCAAAATGTTGGAATTATAAATTAACCCGAAATGAACTCTTATATAAGATAAATATTGATCATAGATAACCCACGTTTCTCATATCACACAAAGATCAATTACGTAACGTTGTAATATTTTTTACCTACGAATATGTGTACTTTATCGCCATTGTTTTCCATACACTGGTTATTGATAAAGCAGTAACGATGTTTTAATAGTTAACCCGTATCACGATTTTATGTTGATGTATAAAATTCAAGGCAAAAGTAGTTAACTCATCTGAAAAACGCCATTACCAGAATGTTTGATGATTGTAATTTTATTTATAATTTAAAACATTCCCATAGCCTCCTGCAAAGGTCAGTGTGATGTTTGTAAAATATTTATTAACAACGCTTTCATAACAATTTAGATTCCCATACTGAGAGAAATATTATCATTCAATCTCTTAACCGTTTATCTATGAATATCTACTTACTTTTTGATTTACGTTACCATTTGTTCTAAAGAATTTATACATTTAATAAATATGCTTGCACTGTATTGTACACACAAATATTTTGAATGGACCGTTTAGAGAATTTGCTTTAAAATCATAATGTATTTATAATACTGTATTTTTATAAACTAATCGACGAGTGTTTTTTTATTTTGAAATAAATTATTTGAGTTAAAAAATTAAAATATCCCTAAATCTATAGAGTATTCAACATTCTATCACTATTAACTATTACGTAACATATAGAAATAACTATTTTTCGCTATTAATTTATACTATGTCGCTTATTCTTTTCGTAACTTTATTTATTTGTTTATGTTAGCAAGCCACAGAAAGTGGCTTGGTGGGATTTTAGTTACTGTAAAAATATTTTTTTTGAAATAACTTATTTTTTAAAATTTTTATTTTAGGATATATATTTAGGACACATTTGCGTTTTTAGTATTTACAAAAATATTAAGGTTTTTAGGGCCATTTTCAAAGAGTTGTAAATAACCCACTATTAGAAAATGGAAATCAAGTTGGGGTAGAGTGGGGTTCGAACCTCGGACCTCTGATCCGTGAGTCCTCAACAGTAGCCACGGGACCACAACCCGATTCATTATAAATGAGAGTGTCTGTGTGAAACATTTTCTATTCTTTTTTTTAACAATAAATTCCACAGACAAAACATCTAAAGAAAGAAGTCTGACTAGAAACAATAAAAGTTAAAATGTGTGTTTTCAAAGAAATGTCAGGCACTCTGAAGCATTCCATTACTATCTGACACGAAAAGAAATTCAAATACTATAGGTACTCAAAATAACGCGCAATAAACAAAGCATACCTTGAATCTTAAATAAAGATTTAAAAAATATTTTTTTATTTAATTTTGACGCTAATTACTCAGTTGTTAAGTAATTATTTGCTCAATAGATCTTGAAAGTTTTATTTGTAATATTATCATTTGAGTTAAGTTAGGTTTGATTGGTAACCAAGGAGTTGACTGGATAAAAACTCGATTAAATTATACAAGGTACAGAATTTGAGGAAAATAATTTTATAGCCTTTTTACGTTGGAATGTTTTTCTTTGAAAATGATTCAAAGGCGCAAATAGAAAATGCATAAATGCGTAATAAAAAATCAAAAATGGATTCCGTTCCATTTATTTCGTGAGTGCTTTTCAATGAATGATAATCTCATAAAGAGTTCATTTAAATAGGTCGACAAGATATCGTTAGTTATGTAGAGAAGGGATGTTAATAATCGTGCGCAAAATATCCATGGAAAAATTAAGTCGTGATAGACCTTAGTCGCGAACATCTACTATGTTCATCCTATATGGCCCTTATGAAGAGAATTGAGTATTGAGATAGGTTTAAACTAGTTAGTAGAATTGAACTTAATTTGGGAAAACTCATGTTATACCTGATAACCGGTTAAATATCATATCATGCAGGCAGAGTTCGCTGGATTAAAAATTGAGTTAAAAGTGAGTCGAGTCAGTTGTATCAAACAAGTTGCATGAAAACAATTAAGAAAAAGCAAAATGTTTACAAAAATTAAACATTGATTAAATTTTAACACTTTTTTAAAGCAACTGGTCTTTACACAAACTTTTTTATTTGATTTAAAAGTAAGACAGAGACGAAATAGTTAAAAAGTTAATTATTATTTAAATAAACAGATATCTCAAAAGACGTGAAGTACTCATTGAGAGAACATGCAGTGGGTAGGTATTTTGACGAATAGGTATTTGAACATTGTCTTTCTGTCACTCTCTCGCAGATGCCTCCCCGGTACAGTGCAAAAAAGACAACTGCTCGACTGACTGATTTTGGCCAGTTGAAATCGAAAAAATCGACGTTTCGTTGTTCTGTTTTTCACACCTCAAAAGTGAACCTGAATATGATTTTGATGCTGTTATTTAGAAGAGAGTAAAAATTTAAAGTCGGTGTATTTTCGGTTTTCTAAAATTATTTATCATATTGGATATGATAATAAATTTCCGTTCGAAGACGGCAGATGGAGATTGGACGCTTTTTTGGGTTTTCGGTGGTTATAGAGCCAACTTATCGAAAAAGTAAAACGAAAGAGACACGCTTATGGTAAATATCTGTAAAACGTTTTTTAAAAAAACGTTGCTCGAGTGCCATAATCCTGGAGAAAAATGCGGGACTTCGTTTAAATACTATAGATATCTATCATTAACGTGTCTTTATTGTTTTTCTTTTTTGATAAACTGTAGGACTATACAAAAACTCAAAAAAGCATTCAGTTTTATCTGCCGTCTTTAGACGAACGGTATGGTATACAAATACATATGTAAACCATTAAAAAAAAACAAAAAAGGTACCTACACAGAATATTTTATTCTAATACTTTTAATGAATTTTATGAATGAATAATTGAATCGGGTGTGTCTCGGACTCACGGCTCAAAGGTCCGTGGTTTGAATCCCACACTAACGCAACTGGATTACTATTTTTGAATTGTGAGTTCTTTACGATTCGTTGAAAATGGCCCTCTAAATTAAATATTTATTTGCTAAATAAAATAAAAAAATAACAAAATCGGTTTAGTTTTGGGGTGCAGAAAACGGGACAACTATACTTCTATTTTGTCGATTTTATTTACGTGTAATCAGTCCGACGCGCAGTTGTCTTTTTCGCACAAATTAAGTTGTTTTTCTCTTAAATACATTAAATAATATTTAGACATTTAAAAGGTAAAGAAAAAATAAATTAAATGATAATTTGGATGTTTTAACTTGACCGCTGCAGTTTGGTTAAAATTAAAGTGAACGTAGTGAAAAAATACCTTAAGTAACAAAATAAAACCGAACGTTAATCCGTATCCCCACTCAAAGGGTATGGTTGGCTTCCAAAGGTAACTATCGGTCGTATGAAATCACGAGTTTAACGCAGCGCAGTGGTACCAAATGGCAAACTATACCATAGGTTCTCGGTTCCCAGGCCCGACGAGGTCAGTCAAAGCAGAGGATCACTTTCGCTCTCAAGTGATCGTCGAGTGTAGATTATACCGTCCCATGTCCATTAAATAAACGTATCACCAAAAATACATCATGGGTGGGCATAGTATTGACCACTTTTACATTTTTTGGCGGAAATCGGTAATTGGCAACTGGTAATTTTAAGCCAAAAATACGGTTAAATTTTAAATGCACATACTGTTATAAATGATACCAATACCAACTCAACATCAAGTTAATATTAATAATTAATTATAACTTTACAAAAACGTAAAAAAAGAAAACACGATATTACATATTTTCAGCGAGTATGTCAAAATTTGGTTTATGGCTACTTATTCGTAATCATGCTGCCAAATAGTCATCTGTCAAATTCATTTATTTATTTTATTTAGTTTATTTATCTTATTTTGTTTATTTGTTTAACTTCTTTTGCTTATTTGATTCATTTTATTGATTAATTTATTTTATTAGTTTGTTTTTTTAATTTATTTTTTTTACATTTGGTACATTTTTTAATTACATAATATACCACTTTATTTATAAAAACGAAAAATCCCATGTAGGTAAATCTAAAATATGTTACCATCGTTTTTCGGCCTCGTGGTGTAGTGGTTAGCGCGTTTGCCTACGACGCAAGAGGTCTCAAATTCCATTCTCGGCATGGTTGATATGAAATATTTGTTTTAAAGGCTGTTTTACAACATAGTTTTTTTTATATTCTCAGGATTAGCACCCGAAACGTAAGACTTATTTTACTTTCATGTAACAAAAAACGGTCAAGATAATCTGCAATTAGTATACTAATTCAGCGCCCAATGAGAATTATGATGAACGTTTCACAGCGTGTAAAGTGATGATTTTACTGGCCGATGACAAGTCACAAGCCTTTTATATGCCTAAGCTTCTTGAAAAATGTTCTTCCTATCTATTGTTCTACCTACCTATCTATTGTAAAAATAGGTCGCGGACTCGTGGATTATAGGCAAACGTCCGAGGTTTGATCTCCGCTCTACTACTTGATTCACATTTTCTAATAGCGATTTATATAAACATGGAGAGAGTACAATACGTTTTTCAAACATCGGATGACTGTATAACTCCGTACCGTTAACGATGCTGTGATAACTACTTGATTGAGTACACGCACATTTATAATATTATTACGTATTGCTCGTCATGGATGACGTCTATAAAATTGTAGGCAAGTCGTATTTTAATAAAACACGAATTATTGCTCTGAAACCACCAAATTAATAAAACTGACCTACTTATTATTTTAATTAATAAATACACACACAGAAAAGATAAATTGCCTCCCATTCAGATGGTAATATTGATTTATTTAAAAGATGGATATAAATCTCAACAGCAACGTCGTTTTTTTATTAAACGAGAGAATGCAAGGGATTAAACTTTTATTTTTTTGTTTGTGTCCGGATGGAGAGTGCAGTAGGACCATTGCAAAAGACTGCTCCTAGGCAAAAATTTGATTTTTTAAAATCAGGTGTACACATAGTGTTGCTTGAAATTTCAGAGGACAAGTTTTTTTTTGTTATAATTTTTATTTTTGTATTTTTCAATATGCATGCGTCATTTTTCTATTATGTTGTATCTGGTTGTATAACGGATAGTGGTTTGATAAGCCGTATAGCCGGATATCTTTTGATAATTTACCGTTTTTTCTTATTTAAACTTATTGCAACAGAGAGGGAGAACATTATTGTGTTTTTATTTGTATCTTCCTTTAGGTATCTACTATGGTCAGGTAAAAGTCGGTAACCTATAAAAGAAAAAAATTACAGGATGACTAGTAAAAACCCCTTAATATTCGAATTTCTCTCATAGTTAAAAACAAAACATTAAATACCATAAAATGAAATTTGTGATGACCACTTGTCGATAAATGACATATGTATTAATTTTTTTTGTACATTTATCAATCAAAAAATTAAATACTTTTTCTAGAATGTATACTAGATACCCACAAAAGTTTTAATTCAACAACGGCAGTTTTTAGAATAATGAGGAAAACTTTAATTTTCCCAAACAGGGTCGGTATTGATAAATCAATTAAATGGCGATGATTTCATGAAATTTTCGCAGTTTATTGAATATATATTCACCGGATATCAAGCTACTATCCAGTATCCGGCCGGATAGTAAAATTAGGCAAGATATCCGAAAATCCGTTTCATCTCTAGTTTTATTCCAATTCAACACATGGCTTTAGGTATTACGAGGTTTGGAAAACGCACTGTTTTATTTAATATATGTATCCTAGACGAGTGTTTTTGATTCGTTAGGAACTCTTAGTTTCGCTCTAAAAAAGTTATACGAGTGAATTTATATTCACCGCGTTGTGCATGGGTAGGTGGGTTGACCTTACAAGCTTTAAGTTCCGGGTTATATTTCTTGTTAGTTTTAGTTGAAATATTTTTTTTAAAGGTGGTTTTCCATTGCAAAATAAAAAAAATGTAGTGTCAGAGTACGGCATAAAAAAACAATAGCAGAATGGATTAAAATAAAAAAAATAATTGGTACGCAAGCACGATGCTTTAGTTCTCCATTTTACCAGAAACATAATCGTATTACTCAAATTCACACAATTTCGATTTTAAATTACAAGACAACTCATCAAATGAATACCCTATTATGTTTTATAATCGCGGGTTTAACATTTCTTCAGGTTTTTATGCAACTTTATATCATATTTAATAATTTCGACAGTGGCATTTCCGGTAACTAAACATCAGCACGGAATGAGAATTCGATGTTAATTAGTACATTTATCTCGGAGAGATTTGCATAGAAATACAAGTTTTTGTATTTCGGGAAAAAGTTTTATAATAGATTGCAACAACGCTTCTCTGAACTTCCTTACTGAGCAACTGTGGATTTTGTGATGCAATTTATATACACGTAATCAATAACTATGAGACTGGTTTGATTTAATTTTGTATTTAAAATTAATAATATCACAATTTATTTGTTGTTGTTATTTATATTTGGGATGATTTTTTTAGGACTTATCTTAAGAGCTGAAAACCTTTATCGATGAACATAGGTAATCTTCATCTAGTCTAATTATTTCACCAACTAGGCAAAGCCTGAAAGTACTTTTATATTTTTATACTTCTTTTTGTACCAGATTTTCATTGCTCTTTTACTTCATAAAAGTCAACAAAGAGTTGAGCTATTTTGAGTGTTTAAATATAAGCAGAATGGTGCATGTAACACAGTTTGTAAAGTGCCCACTTTCACCAGTCAGTGACATGTCGTAAGCCGTGTTTAATTCAAACATATTTTTATTAAAAATTAATTTTTTTGTTTTTTTACAATAAACATAAGTAATAAAACAGAGTATTTAAAAAATAAAGCATATTTACATAGAAATGAAAAACATATCAATAGTAAAAAGAGTAAACAAAAATATCCCACAAAGGCATGGCCTGTTCGTAGGTATACAAGAAAATGTTAATGACTTTTTGCTCCTATAATAAATAATGGACCGTTATAATATTTTTGTGTAACATAAGAAAGAAATATGTGTGATATGTTTTGTTATAAAAAAGGAAATAAAAATAATAAGAAAAAAACACACTTCAATCCTTACTTCTGGTAATTTTTGTCTACAAACATTTAAACAAATTAAAATATACTTAATAAAACAAACTGGTCCAAGTAGAAGTAAAAAAAAATTCAGGCGTTACCTAGTATGTAGGTAAATAGTAATAAAGTGTTATGAATCTCAATCGAATAAAAAAGGTTTCAGCTCTTCAACGTCACAAAAATCAAGAGAAGGAACAATAAAATATTTTAAAAATCTTAAAACATAGGCATAATGGTGCATGTTACGCATTGTGTAAAGTGCCCAAATAAACCCACCAATGACATATCGTAAGCCCAGTAAATGCCTGAAAACTTTTATATTTCCTTCAGTTCTCCATTTCTGTTTTAATCTGCTTATTTATAAAGTTCCGTTTTTTTAGGGAAAAATCATCTCAAGGGCGCTTGTCTCTAGTTGAAAATATCAATCATTGTCGCTAATTACCATATTGAGTATTTTTCAAAGATTAATAAAGTTACGCTCGATGGTAAAAACATTTTCACGGTAATTAAATTGCAGGTATTAATGTATTAAAGCAAATACCGAGTAAAAAAGTGGAATGTTTATCCTCAGGGTGTTTCTTAAGGTCATGGTCTTAAATGTTGTAATGATGCCAAAAACAATTTGAAAAAAAAAAAACTGCGAACGATGAAAAGTATTTAGTATTTTAAGACAATTATGTCACTACTGAGGATGACGAGCTTAATATATGCACATTTATTTTTTTGGTATGTATATAAATACATTATCGTTTTTTTAATGGTAGTTTTTTTAATGCTTGTAATGCGGAAACGTTTGATTTATGACCAACATCATTAAAGTGAAATATGATTGATATTTATTAAAAACGTTAAAAAAGCATACGAATGGACATGAGTCCTGTAAATGTTTGTACTTTTATATTACGTTCTTAAAAAGTAATGAAATTCTGTTAATATATTTATAAACATAGTTATTTGTTCATCATCTTAGAAAAGGTTACTTTTTCTAAATCATCATCATGCTGAAGAAACGTGATAATTATTTTATAACTTATGTTCAAAGTTTTGCATTCATAGTTCAGTTAAAATCAAGTAAACGATGATCTTTACGTCAGTTGTAAATGTTACTTATTGATAATAATAAATTATACAAGTAGTTTGTAGTAACAATACTGTATTAAAAAAAAAATGTCGATTTCAAATCGGGTTGCGGTTACGTGAATAGTGTTGCGGACTCACGAATCAGAGGTCCGAGGTTCGAACCTCCCTCTACTCCAACTTGATTTTCATTTTCTAATATTGAGATTTGAAACGTTTCCACCCCTCTAATGGAGCAAGATGCTCGTGTTTGCAGGAGTTCATTTTACAATTGTTTATGTTACACTACTCATAAATAAGCAGTTTTACGTTTTGACCCATTACTTTCTTTGTCGACGTCGTTCAGTACGCAACTCCTGATTTGAATTCAACTATGCCGTCTTGTGTCCTTTTAAAGTGTAGAAATACTGCCAGGATCCTAAAGAAACAGGATGAGATCACATTTCATGTGTAATAAGCAAATGAATGTGTAAGTAGCAAATACATTACTTAAAAATTGAATTATTTTTCCATCTGTCAGATTGTCAAAGAAACAAAATGGAAATTTTGTTAGTGTTGCCAGGGTAGTAAATTTTTTTACCCTACTTTGCTCATCTAATGAGAGAACTAATGAAAATTGGACCTCGGATTAAACAACTGACTAATGTCTTTAAAACATCAAATATTATTTGACATGATATAAAAATATCCGTTTTATGTTAACTAAAATTTGTTTTATATTTTAAGTTCAAAGTTCATTAATTCAAGTACTCTTATTTAATGACCCTTTACTTATCCACTCTATTGTGTCAATCAATTTTTTCGCATGCACAATATTTTTTTTGAGAAATTAACAGATTGCTTTTTTTTTTTTACCTTACATTTGTGTTATGATTATATTTTTTCCCATCGTGCAACATTACGCGGCGACTTCACGAATGCTCGCGGCGAAAGTGGAGCATAGTGCGGGGATTTTTGGACACAGTCTGATGTATTCAAACATGATTCTATTCTCCTTCTGGACTATTCTTAATTCTATGATTACACGCTTTTTTGTAATATTTAAATAGAAACATCCACAAAAATATTATACGAGTAAATTTAATTAGAAAAAATCGATCAATACAGAGCGTGGAAGTTAAGATGCAATGAGTTCATAATTTTGATCAAATCATTTTATTTTAATAATATAATATTTTCAATACTTTTTATTCCTTGGTTAGATTATTGGTTAAAATATTTTTTTCTCAAGAAGGAAGTTATATATGGAAACATGAAATGGTAAAAATTGTTTTTTTTTCTCTTTCAAAACTCGTTTTAAACATTCTTATTTAAACATTTCTTCTACCGTATTTACACAAATTTATTTAAAAACTAAATTAGTTAGATACGTCCCAGGTTTTTCAATTTCAATTTGAATAAAGTTTTTTTTAATGAAAATAATAAAGAATATAAATTTGGTTTACAGCATCCACTCCATTCCACAAATTCATCCGACTACTATTAAAACGATTGTATTATGACAAAATTCGCACCTTTGATATTTTTTGCAGATAAAATATTTCTATGGCTAATGAACGATGTGTATAATTATTTTAAACGAAATAAATTTGGAAGTTTAATACTTAATAGGACTGTTTTTAACACAATAAATCTTCCATGTGGATTAAAAAGTCATTCCATAAGTTATTACAGTGTCTTTTGGACATGATTGTATCAAAACCCAAATGTTTGAAACTTGTTCTGTTACATCCGTATTGTATTCACACGATTATTTACCTACGACTTCTCATCCTCTGCATATCCTCTTTAAGCTCATTTACCGGAGTCCTCTTGTTTTATTTTTACTCTGACATTTTCAAGGTTCACTCGACATGCAAATATTGGACGAAGTAAATTGAATAATCTTCATAAATAAATCTTTCATCTCATATCCACCAAAGGGAATGGTTGTTGATGTTGATAGTTGATGGTACCCGTTAGTGATGGAAAATCAATAAGACAATCGAATAATGGGATTTATTCTAGAATAGAATTTATTATTTATTATATATTTATGAAAATTGCATGAAAAATAAAAGTTTTTAATCGAAATAATTAGGAAATTCACGATTTACCTTCAATAAAATAAATCAATAAAATTTGACAATAAGGTTACAGTCCCGTGGTAGTATCGCTTACTTAGATTATAGATCTATGGTTCGATCCCGGCTCTAGAACAATTCTATTTCTATTTTAAAGCATGTTTTTTTAAACATAAGAGTTTAAAATGAATAAACGTTTAATAGGGGGAAAAAAGATTTTCCTACTTATTATCACAATTTTAACTTTTCTAACGTAGCTTAACACGGGCACAGCCTTAAAACCCTTAATAAATAATTAATATGTAAACAAGTCAGTAGTCAGATGGCAGAAGGGACTAGCTGTTATTTTTAAAAATGTTCAGGAGAGCTGAAATTCGTCTTAATTTCAAGACTTTAATCCACAAACTAAAATATTTTAGTGTTGTTTTTCAATAACAAATTACCATTCTAAATGACGCTTATTTTTTTATTTTTTTCTGCGTGTATTTACTGAAATATTAATTAAACTTTTTGAAAACTTATACATAGATAAAAATACAGATGGTCCCTTCTGCCATCTGACTACCGAAGTGTAATTTTAAATGAATATATAAATAAACGTATTATTGAAATAAGACTAGTTGTGAAAATATCAAATAAATGTTACATAATGTATAAATTACTCATGTATATGCCATAAGCCTTAAATGCCTTCACACTCAAATCATCGTCTGTTTTTATTGAGATATAAAAGTTTTTGTTTCTTTAAATTATTATCGGTTCTTTTCGATAGCCACTAAACAAAGAGGTGGACCGAAAGATACTTATCATTAAAATATAAATATTTTAGTTCAAGAAATGAAAAAATTCTAATATTATAAAAGCGTGTTGTTATAATATGTGTTGTTTTATATAATTATTATCATACACTTATTCGATTGTGCCCATCGCTAGTTCCTGCCAAGGACGGTGCTCCAAGCGCCCCCAGGGTGGGGTCGATTATAAATAGTGCAATAGAGCAATTATTGCTATTATTTACATAAATCAATTAACATGTGAAATTAAAGCATAAAAAAACATTTTTATTACCATGCAAAATTAGACATTTTAGAAGTTTTTTTAACGTTAAGATGATTTTTTCGGGTCGTGTTGGTTGATTATTAGGTATTTCGATACATATTTTACTAAGAATAGTATTCTTCTTCGCGAATGACTTTTTTATTTTGTCAACTCCACCTATATTTTTGGCTACATAAACATGATCGATGAATATGATGATGACGATGATTTTAGTTATTAATTGTATGATAAATTTATTTTAAATATCTCTAAATTTTACGTTACTCAGATTTTTAAATTATTTACTTATTTAAACCATATTAAAAAACTCGTTGAAAATGACCCCTAAAATTGAAATATTTGGGTAAATCATAAAACGCTGTTTCTTTTTCTAAAAAAAATATTATTGAAAAAACATCATTGTAATTAAAATTGAAATATGGTCGATATAGTGTAAAGTAAAGTCATCGATAATGTAATTAAATAACGGTATTTAAGATTTCATATAATAAAACAAAATAATTGGGTTTTTAAATATTAATTAAAAACTATTATATAAAATGAAATGCGTATTTTTAGCTTTTAATGTGAGAAGTATTCGAGACAAATTGTGATCCGCAGTAGTGTCGTGGACTTAGAATTAGGCGGCTCCAATCTCACTCTACTATAACTTGTTTCCTGATTTTCTAGCACGGTTATTTAGATCTCCAAAATTGAAATAATTAGTCAAATCACGAGAAAACAAATGACAGGGCATTTTATTTACAAATAAGTAAATTCAATTCTAATGATGATCTCAATTTATTAATTAATTTAGTAAATAGGTTAGCACGATGCGATTGCTATTTCAATTTTACGAATTAAGGACGCTAATGCTATTTAATCTTCGGTACCCCAGAGTGGGGCACGAGCCCCCGTGGACCGTAGTCTCCGGCCTTCTCCGCAGTCGTCTCTCGTCCTCTCACGAAGCGCGACATGTACCGCATACTGGCCTTGTGTTGTTTCCTCGGTGAGTACATCTCTGCCTGCGAAAGTGAATGTTGTGTGATCATGGACTCATCTTCGATTGCTAAACTTATCGCGAAGATACTCGTTTCACATCAGGATTTTATGTTCAATTGTGCTCGGTGGAGATGGCTTCGGAGAATGGCCGCATTTAGTGCGTTATTCTGTCAGGGGAATTACGCAAATACGTTTTTTTATTAAAATAAAATTTCTGCAGTGTTATCAATGGCATAAGATTGTAATGTATTTTCCTCAAAAAATAATATGTAACTGGGTAAAACGTAGAGTATAATTTAGACTAGTGTTTTCGACTCGATGGCTGCTCTCAGGTAAAAGTTCTGAAAAAGGAAATCAAGTGGAGATAAGTCCGCCTCGTAGTGTAGTGGTTGGCACGTTCGCCTGTCACGTTTGAGGTTCTACCGAGGTTCGATTCCTAGTGAGGTGGATGTGAAATATTCGTTTTAAAGGTGGTTATATACTGCAATATTTTATTGTTTCTGGACTGGAACCTGAAGTGAAAAAAAGATCGCCTTACCTTCAATGTAAATTAATATGCACTGCAATTGGAGTATCTATGTAGTGCCCTATGCACCACTAGGCGCGGATAGGAATAAATGATTATGATAATATAGTATTTGACAATGTTAAAACATACGAGGGGATAACATTCGGAGAGTGAACATTGGAAGATAAAATAAATTGATGAATTATTAAAAGAAATAAAAAAATATTAAAAATAACATTGATAAGTTTAAATAAATCATCGTTATCATCGTTTTCCTTTTCGCACCCAGTTGTGCATAGGGCACTGCAATTAGTGCCAAATGCTGTGTATTTCAATTATCTGTTATGTGAGATCAGTGATACGCTTCAGATGCAAGACCAGGAAAAATGAAATACAGCAGTTTGAACGACTATTAAAATTCATATTTTAAATCCACCCTGTTAAGAATCTGGTAGGCTGACGCGCCGATCACTACGAAACGAAACGAGGCGGACTTCGCAGCTATCGAGTAAAAAAATAATGTCGTCTAAAGTTCTGCTTGAAACAAATAATAAACACATTATAAATGTACTCTACAAACAGTCATACCAACATAACATATACCTCTAGTTAAACGTAATATGAGTAGTTGAAAAAAAATACACGCGTTTTTCTTATTTAATCATGTATTTTAGTTTTGAGGCCGTTTTCTTTCCGTCGTTAATAATTAAGTTAGAAAATTGGAAACAAATTGTGGCAGAGCGAGGTTTGATTGTTGGGTCTCCTGATCCAGAGTCCACGACACTTCTCACAGGACCGAAATTTGTCTCATCGGTTCTCCACAGTCTCAGTAAGGATGACTCATTGATTTTTTTACTACGCTAACACGATGCAAAGGTCACTGAATGCATCGGTGAACCTGTTGCCTATCGCGATTATTTGTTATAATATAGTTCGCCGGGACCGTAGAACAACGACGCACGCATGTGATTTTCTTTAACTTTACGTGAGAACGAGCGGTTCAATTTTTTTTGACACTCACAACTTGATAAGTTCAAAAGTATACCATTTGGTACTTGGGTTAGTAATATGCATACATTTTTTTACAAACCTGGATAAAACGCCTTTGTTTAACGTTTTCAATATCAAATTAATATAAAAAAAGCCAATGTCACATTCGTTGTTGTTCTACGATCCCGACCAGTTGTAACATTATATTAGTATTAAAGTTATCACAAATCAACCCTTAAATTTCATATAAGCAAACATTTTCATTTACATGAAAAACATCATATCGTACGATATTATAATGTATACCAACTCAAATTTTAAAGAAATCTTATCTTGAAAAGCATATCGGTCACAAACGGAATTTTGTAGACAGTTTAAATGCATCATCATCAGCCTTCTTTTATCCGCATAAAATAGTGCATAAGACATTGCAATGGTTGATTAATCGCAGCGCACCTAGATGGTATTATATAGAATCGGGTTGTGGTCCCTTGGCTAGTGTCACGAACTCACGGATCATAGGTCCAAAGTTCGAACTCTACTCTTTTCCAACTTGTCAACTCGTTGGAAATGTCCACCCAAATTGAAATACTAGGGTAAATTATAAGGACGAAAAAATATTTTTTTATTAAAAAAAAATATCAATCAATGTTAAGCCCATTTCGCACCAAAAATTTATAAGGTACTATAAAATAACATTGGGTCGATTGATATTTATTGTATAATAATATTTTTTTAACCAGTAAACCATGAGACCAACTAATCTCCACTCAATTTTCTTTTGCAGGATTTGTACCTGAAACTAGCTGCTGAATAAATTTTAAATAAAAGCAATCTAATTTAAAAGATTGTAATCGTGAATAATATAAAAACATCACCAGGAAAATTGGCCAAGTTAGAATTCTTGTTTATAAGCAAATCAGGATTAAAATTTTTGTACAGTTACAAACTAATAGTTTTACTATTTGGTACACTTTTGATTTTAAGTTTATTTTGCTTTACACACACCAATGAAAAGCAATGTATTGTGTTAGTATGGAAGAGTTTTGATTTTGTCAATATTTCCTATGTCAGATGTTCTTAGACTTGATTAATATACAATTATCAATTTTGTAAAAATGCTTTGAGATATTAGTGGAATTGGTTTATTTCTATCAGTCAAATAACATCCAACATTAAAACTTTGAGAACAAATCTCAAATTTGCAAAAAAAAACTTGGCAAACTTTCCAGGTACGCTCACAAAATGTCCATCAACCCTAATCTTATCGTGCAGTATGAATTTAAGCGATTCCTGTAAATGGGCCTTACGATTCAGGTGCCAATAGTCTAGGGATTTTAAAACATTTCAGTAAAAAAAACACCCTGTTAAAGAATTATTTCATGTCAATTAGTTGTTAGTTACACGAATGAGAAAGTTATGAAGTTTCTGAATTTTTAACTAAAATAAATGTATTTTTTTATAATGTAAATTTCCCACGTGTTTTCCTAGAATTGATTCGCAAATAATAAGTATATAATCTTACTATTGAATGATAGTATATAATTGTTGATAACCACTTTTTAAACCAAATTTTCTGTCTACCGGTTTCGAGACATATCTACATATTTTTTTCCGATTTCGTTTGCCCGTGAAATTATAATTTGTTAAGTTGATACTTTCAAAATTTTAATTTCAAATAAAAATATGCGTTAAGTTTTACCCAACTCTGTTCACATTTTTATATTTTTAGTACAAAAGTTTATAACTTCGAAAAATCACTTTTTGAAATACTTTTAAAGGAATTGTTTATCAGTGTATTATTTATTTGTCTAATATATATTTCCTGAGGTTTTATTTGATTTAAAATGTTTTATATTGTAATGATAATAGGGTTTTCCCAAAACAGGTAGAGAAATTTTTGTATCTGGGATCTATGTTTACTAGAAATGGAAATGTTGAAAAATATTTCAAAGGAGGGTGAGTGCCAGGAACAGGGTAAGCGGTGCACTAAAATCAACCTTGGCATATACATATTTGTCGCAGGTGGCTTTTATTTAGTTGTTCACAAAGGTTTCCTGGTCCTGGTACGATATGTATTGAAGCGGAGTATGGAATCGGTAAAACAAGGATGAAAGTATTAGTAATAGTTGTTGTCAAAATGCGATCTCTCAGGCGAATGTGTGTTAAGCTGTTTACGATAGGTGAACAAATGTCGGGGTCCGTGTATTATGTAAGGCTGAGACCAGCATAATCGACAAAATAAAGAAATTAGTTTTATGCTTGTTTGGACATGTAGTGCAAATGGATGACAAAAAACGTATTAAAAAAGTACAACTTGATTGTTGATGGGGGCAGGAAACAAGGAAGACCCAGAAAGACATGCTAAAACTGAATATAATATTGTTGTATTATACTCATTTTTTTTTATTGTTTATTTTTATAATTTTTCTTGTGTTTCCTAATAGACTAAAATAAATATAAATAAGTAAGTAGGTATATCACTCCTATAGTTACCTTCTGGAAAAAAGTTTTGTCATATTTTTTATTGTAACCTATTATACTCGTATACATACAGGGCGTTAATTATAAATTGCGTATAAAGTTAAACTTGAGAATAGGGGTAGAATAATGATGGTATAGCAAAAAGTATTACTTATAAACCTCGTATAGAGTTTAACTCGGTTTTAGTCTGGGATAGCGACCATAGAAACTTATACCTGCACTTTATGTGCCATAACGCTGGAATAAGCACGCGATCTATCAAAAGTAATATATTTCGGTAGGCAAAATGATTAGTTATATGATTTTTTTTCAATTTTTAACAATTTTGAAGTCCTGAGTTCAAACTTCTCAATGCGATTCAAGTGATTTTAAATGTCTGAAATGCTATATATTTGTATGTATTTTAAATTAATTGTGATAAAAAAGAAACACAAATAAACTAAAGAAATCGTTTTGCCCTTTTCCTCTTCTTTCTGATTTTAATTTCTTTTTCTAACGGTTTCTTCCATCTTCTCCATTACACTGACAGAAGTCTCGATTTGACTTTGACGTTTGTTTGTTGTTGTTATAAAAGTTACTGCGCACGCGCACATATCACTGTAGACTGTTAAAAAAAATTAAGCATGACATAACCTGTGAATTGTTATTCCAGATAATAAATATTTTCATATAAGCTTTTTTTTATATCGATTATAAAAAGTTAAGCCGGGTTTAGTTATTTCTAAATGTAAACTTGGTATAAGGAAATCTAATAAGTAAGGCCCGCAGAATAACATTTTATAGTTTACGCAATTGTATTTTTACATTAGGCATCAAAATGTTATTATAATTTCAGTCTCGAGAATCACACTGAAGAAATATTCGACCGTTTAGACACAAATTACGTGTAAAATTACGATTTCATAATATTTTTATATTGACCAAAGCGAGGATAATAAACAAGTGAAGCGCATCGGTAGCAACAAATGGGTGCACTGACAATGTGACGAGGCATCGGAAAAACAAGCATTTACTGGGTTTATGACCTGTTGAATTTTATATTCATGGTGTTTTATAGTTAAATGGTGAACATAGGCCCTTAAATTTCCACATCTCCTTATAATGCGCCAACTGCATCCAACCACTTACTGAAACCCGTCTTGTTATCAGACCGCCTTGTTTAAGGCCTGCCGACACTTCTTCTTCCTTTTCTGATTCAACATTCCAGGACTTTATTAGTCCATCTGGAGTCTGTGGTTTTGGCGATGTGACCATTTCTTCCATTTCTGAGCTTCATTTCTGATTGGCAACCCTGTGGACCACATCGGTGACCTTTGATCTCGCTCTTATCCATGTGTTGGTTCTTCTGTGTCTCAATGAAATATCTACAATTCTCCTTTCTTTAGCTCTTTGTGTCACTGATACGGAAATTGAAAAGTCTAACGTTTCATGTGCAGATCCAGGAACTATGAAATATTGCAGCGTAGAACAACCCTTTATATAAATATTTTTTCAGTTTTAGTTTCAGTGCTGCAGAGCAGCGTTTATTTAATAATAAAAAAATACATATAAGAATTTGTTACCCACGAAGTCTAAAGACTTTTCGGTAGGACACATTTTTTTTTTATGACAGGTTTATATTACATTTATTTTATTTATATTTTACAAATTTATATATAAACAGGCACTATAAAGTATCTAGAAGATATTTCTTCAGTTCTTTTTTTTTCATTTAAAGATCTTTCATGTTAATTATGGTTTGTTGGAGATCATTGAACAATCTTGAAACAACGCAATTTAATGTTTGCTCTGTAAAGCAATTTGTAGTTCGGAGAACAAACAGGGAGCCCTTAGTTCTAGTGTTGTGAGTATGGGAAACTCTTTTTTAATGTTCCGGATCAACAAAGTGATCTACAATCAATTTGTAGTCACAAAGTTGTTTTACTGGCAGGACATTACAGAATTAAAAATATACACCTTCGCCCATATGTTTCGCCTCACGGATTATGCTATCCGGTACAATCCTCCTCAACAGTCTCACTTGAATATCATAAATTTTACCCAGATGAGACTGGAAAGTGAGACCCCAGACACGCACTCCGTAAGACATAATGGATTGAATGAGCGAAGTATATATGTATCTAAACATTTTGAAAGGTAGTAGGCTTTTGATTTTATAAATCACCTTAAGCCAGTACCTTAATCTGTCGCAGATTCCATCAATATGAACACCCCAGCTAAATTTAGAATCAATAATTAATCCAAAATATTTATGATTATTTACAACATCTATAATAGGACAATTACATTTATCTGATTCTATATTTGAATTTGAATGAAGGCAGAAATTTATATGAGCTTGTATTTCTATTTCAAATTTACATTCGTCAGTTTTCCCAGGAATCGAACCTGGAACCATATTCATGGTAGGCGAACGCGCCAATCTTCATTTGATTTCCTTATTCGGGGTTTTCGCCTGAGACTAGCCATTAATCTAAGTGTTTTCGTCTCGGAGTTTGGTTCTATTTCACACTCGGAACTTTGTTCTTCATCCGCTCGGACATAGAAAACTGAAATAATATGTTTTATAATTATGTTTTCTGGGTGATTCAACTATGTGTTCTTGCCATGACAAATAACAAACTGAATAAACCCTGAAAAATAAAAGCAGTATTCTAAAGGCCGTAAAGATCTTATCACATTTCTTTCATAATTTTTATAATGGTAAAAGAGGTAGGATAAAAATAAAGTGCTAACGGTTGGATTCTTATGATGTTTTGTACAGAATAGGCCAAGAGACCCAGTTACACCACAGAATGCCCAGGATTCGAACCCGGAATCGAATCCAGAACCTTCGTTCGTGAGGCAATCGTCATAGCTATAAATTACATCTCGGAGTCACCAAATGATCTGATATAACCGGGTGAGGAATCAATGTATGATTAAGTTTAGAATGATGCAATTCAGAAAAAGGTATAATGGATTAAAAAAGAATAATATGGTGGTTCTGTCCTTGGAACGAATGTATGACAAAAATATTTAGAATTATTTTTTTATGGTTTATTTTTCCAAACTACATCACAATTTTCGTGAAAAACAATTATCATAATTCCCTTTCCGCACCTAATGATGCATAGAGCACTGCATTGGTACACCAATCGTTGTGTATCTTGATAATTTTTGTTAGATGACGGTAAAAGGATCAGTCTTACGCTTCAGATGCCAGTCAAAAACAAAACAAAAGCACCATTTTAAATAAATATTAAATGTCAACCATGTCAGGAATCGAAACCCAGACCTTTTACATGGAGGCTGACAAAAACAATAATACCATTGATAAAAAAATACAGCCAGAAAGCGCAATTTGGAAAAAAATGTCCACAAAGACTTCAAGGTCTGAGCGTAGGGTATTCCTTTTTTCATTACTTTATTTGAAATTATAGTACGTAAATGTATAAAAAACCTATACAAACCTTCATAGAAACAAATTTATAAAGGGATACGTAAGTTATTGTAGAATCAAAAATAAAAATTACCTAAAATATTGTATTTAGTCAATGGCTACGTTGGATTAAGACCCCCATAATAATTAAACTATATAGGTACATATATTTTTAATTCAATATTATATTCTGTCAAAGTATTCATAATCAACAGAATACTTGCAAAATCAAATAAATATTGTAGGTATTAAAATTAAGCCAAGAGTTCGTTTTAAAACTAGTATTTCTTTGTGATAAGAATAAATGCCCGTAGCAAGATTTAAATTTTGCGCTAGCTATGACTTTTTTTCAATGAAGAAAAAGAGAAAAGAAGGCTGGTTTGTAAAGTGTGCCCCCCTGAGGGTTGCGCCCCTGGCAGCCGCCCACCTGGCCAGCCTTTAGCTGCGACACTATAATAATAATAATGTTGATTATCATTGGAATCGACATAATAGAATGTGGAAGAAGCTTGAATAGAATGTTGAGATGATGCGCTTAGCTTTATATTTGCTATGCTTAACCCTAACGAAGAAATGTTCTAATTTAAGAAGTGTGGAACAAGTAATATATATTATAATATTGAGTTTAAAAAAAAATTGTTTGTTGTCGTTTATAAGTCGTTTTAGAAAAATTTCAGCATAAACCCAATTTATTAGTTTGTATTCATCCAAGCTAAACACAATCATTATTTTATTACATCATTAGTTTTTTATACGGCGTTAATGATCGTATTATGGGGTATTGATGAGTAGAAATGCTCACCAAAATGTGTTTGAAATATTTTGAATAGACATTAATAATGTTTTATTTTAATTTAATTTAATTTTATTAACATAAACGGCAAATCTGCCTTTTACAAAAAAATATAATTCTAACATATTTGGCGTAAAATATTTTATTTTTTGAAAACATAAATTTCATTTTACCCAAGATTTAAAAAAAAAAAAACCTGAAAATTTTACAAGATTTATAAAAAAAAATAACCTAAAAATTATACAACATATTCAGTAGAAAGTTTAAACAATTCAAGAATAAATGTAATACAGTACTGTATCATACAGCTGGGCAAAGTGAAAAAAAAATGGATATATTTTTAAATGCATAAATAAATACGAGGGAATAACTATTGCCGAGTTCGTGATGTCTGTTTAATACGGCATTAGAAGTATACAGTGTACGTGAATTGTTGTTACAAAACGGTGGCACCTGTCTAGTCATTCTTCCAGGCACCCTGAAGTTGATGAGAGATAACAGTTCAGGGCAATCCCATATTGAATTTACAATTTTGAACAAATTTAAAAGGTCTGTAATTTATTTTCTATCGTTAAGTTTTGACAAATTTAATGTTTTTAATAAAAAATCGTAATTGAGAAATTCATGACTGATTCTAAGTTTAAAATTTATGTACTTTAAGAATTTTTTTTGGACTCTTTCAAGAGAATTTCGGTGTCAGTTGTAATAAGGAGTTATATTATTAATATAGCTCATAATAAATAATGTGTTTAATTTTATTCCTGGACTGGTGGGAGACTAAACAAATTCTGTTCCATTATACAGTAGGGTAAGCCCAGGCAAAGCGGATGGGTTATGGGAAATATTAATTAAACACAATAAACTTACATCGGCCTCGTGGTGTAATGGTCAGCGCGTTTGCCTACCATGCAAGAGGTCTCGGGTTCGATTTCCGACATGGTTGATATGAAATATTTATTTGAAAGGGTGTTTTCACACTGGAATATTTCATAGTCCCTGGACTGGTACCTGAAGCGCAAGACTGATCATCTTACCTTCATGAAACAAAAATGATCTCGTTGTACTCATGCAGTGCCCTATGCACCATTAGGCGTAGAAAGGGAATGCTAATGATGATGAAACTTTAATATTATAGAAAACTATTTTTTATAGAATATTCACAGAAGTGTTGGTGATAATTTTTTTAAAATGGTGTTTTCTTAACTAAAAATGTTTCAATTTAATTTTTTTAACTCCTGATATCCCGGGTACCCATCAAAGAGAAAAAATTGTGAGTTACAATCGTAACAGGAGTAAGAACTATATCTACTGTAAGAGGTGCACGATTCGTGAGCCCAACTTTTAACTGACTACATTGTATCTAATTCTCTGTTAATGGTTGAACAATTATTTCATCACAAATCAGGCATTTCAAGCGCATATTTGACTCTGTTTTCAATTTTGTTCCGCTGGTAGATGGGTTATATTTGACTTTCTCCTTGATTTAGATTTTATGATAGGATAAATGATCCCACTGCACCGCAGCAGCGAATAACTGTTAACAGTTGCCCTCTTTGTGTACTGCTACAATTACTATAACTCCTACTCGCTTCTTGCCCTTTGACAAAAATATCTTTGGATGGTTACCATTTGAGAGTTTTATGCCTGTTTCATTCATATTGTGAAAACGAATATCTAAAATATTATTTGTCTCACTTTGCTCCCATAAAATATCATTAAGTCTATCGATGTATGAAGGAAATCTGTCTGATTAAGAAGGTTTGATGTTCTTTGGCAAAGCATTAAAAATTGTTTTTTTTTCTGGCGTTGCTTTGATAACATCAGATGAATCTCTTAACAATAATAAAGGTTTCATCTCTATAACATCAGCAGAAGGAAGAATGAAAGAAATACGAATGTTCAAACTTAGGCCAAATTGTGAATGTTACACAGTGTGTAAAGTAGCCACTTAAACCAGCCAATGACAAGTAATAAGCTCTGTTAATCCCTAGACTTCCATAATCCCTTCTTTAAATGTTCTTCATCTTTCTTGTAATTTGTTGATATTAATAATTAGTTAATCCATAAACAAACGTTGACAAATTTGTATTTAATTTATAACATTCTGTTAAATTGAAACTTGCGATAGTTGTACTATAAAGATAATATAAATGCCCATATATTCATTTGAAATAACTTTTAACGATAATGTGTCAATAATAAATGAGAATAACAAAGCCCGAAGATCCATCATTTTGCCTTCGTGTAAAAAATAATCGATTTATGTGCAAAGTACTAATACAGTGCCCTGTGCGTATATTATAAATTTTTTGATGCAAATAAAATAACATGTTTTGGAAAAAACTTGAAACCATCTCTTCTCTGGGGACTAAACAAAGTGAGCTTTTTTTTCAACTTAAAAAAACAAAGGGGATTTGGTATTTTATGTTATGAAAATAGCACTTTCTAAGTTATGTATACTTATAATTATTATGGTTCCCATTATGCAATGGCTAAGATGCTTACCTCAAGCTTGGCGGTGCCGGATTCGATTCCCGCCGAGAATACAATAAATGATTTAATATAGTTTTTAGTGTAATATAGCTTAAAACATATCTAAGAACAACGATGCATTAGTGACTTCCTTCGACTATCGTGAAAGTGGTATTTTGATTATTAAACAAGGTGACTAGTATAAAGCTTTACAAACAGGCTTTAAAAAAATAGAATATTAACATTTACAATGTTTTTGATTAATAAATATATTATTCGTTTAGTTTCAATTAAAAAATAATGCGGTGAAAATAATTTACAGAAGTGGGTATTATTTCTTAAATTAACCGATTGAAAACTGAAATCGAGACCTTACGCACGTAAGCTAACATGTTAACTACCACATCATGATACACACATAGTATAACTTATATTTTATGTACAGCGTCATAATTAAAATAAATATATAAGGTACTACTTGCATACCTATACAGTTCGAAAAAAAATACATGGAACTTGTGTATATTTTAAAACATTTTAACTTATTTCTCAGTTTTGTGTCCTTAAAAGTAATAAGCAAAGTAAAAAATAACCTTTGGATGTAATAAAATTATGCCAGCGATTTTAACAATCCTCGAAACATTCTGGAATGCACTTTTTGGTATGGTCCAGTTCAGTTCCACCGGGAATTCGGTCTTTATCTTCTCTGTGGTTGCAAAACGTCGTCTTTTCATAGTCCTCCAGATTTGGGAACAGGAAAAAGTCGGAGGGGGCCAAGTCCGATAAATACGTTGGCTAGAACATCAACGCGGTCTGGTTTTTTGTCAAAGAGTTTTTTATAAAAATGTTTTTTATTTAATTTTACAATAAGCCCAAGGGGCATTAAAAAAATAATTCAGGTAAATTCAAATTTTAAAAATACACAACGAAACAAGTTTTTTTTAAAGACGCGTAAAGACCAAGTGTCAATGTCAATGCAAAATCAAAAGTATTGTTGTTTAAAAAGTATTTCCGTATTTTGTCGCAAAATGGAGTTAAACTTAATTTTCTCTGGCAACACTGTATCGATTTTGACATTTTGAAAAATATGATTAATGCAAATAAAGCTTTGTTTAGATCAATCGTGTAAAAGTTATTCCATTTTGAAAATGAATGTGTCGAGCGAAGAAATTCTTGATATTTTGAAGTTTTACTTCCTTAAAGAGCGTCACAGGCCCGTGAAAAAAATTGTGCAGTTTATGGTGACAATGTTCTAACAATACGTGTAGCACAATAATGGTTCAAGCGGTTTCGTTAGGGGAAATTTAAATGTCAAAGATGCTCCTCGCTCTGGGCGGCCCTCACGGAAAAAGTCGACATAATAATGGAAAAAGTCCATGAAAATCCACATGCGACCACTCATGAGATTGCTTAAAAGTTAAATATTGGTCATATAACTGTTTCAAACTATTTTTATTCCGTTGGATTGGTCAAGAAGCTCGATTAGTGGGTGCCGCATAAACTGAGAGCAAAAAAATTAATAGACTGAATATCTGCATGCAGTGAGCTGCGGAAAAAAATTGAAAAACAAGCAACTGATGAAACAAACCCGTGCCCTTACTGATTTTGGGTGGTTGTAATGGGCCATATGCCATGTCCAAATATTTTCAAAATGTTGGAATGCTTTATAAAATATGATCAACTTTGTTTTAATTTCGTAAAACAGTACATCATTTTATGATTAAATGTTGGTGGTAAAATTAGTGGTCAGCATGTTTAATAATGAAATACCACGTACTACGAAAACCGATGAAAATGTATTAAATGGATTTAGAATAATCAATAGTATTTTCAAAATCAATATGGATATTTTGGAGATATGTTTTCATATGTAACTTTAAAAAAGAAAATATAAAAAAAAATGTCACTAGAAAAACGCGACATATTTGGCATTGATAGTTGAGACGTCAAGATTCGTGACGATGTTCTATAAAAATTGGGATGGTTTGGAACAAAGTTGATAATTAATATGAATCGTGACGAATAAGGGGCGTGGCCAATACAATGACTGTTTTGCAGGAATAAAAAATTACAAATTTAAAATTTTTTTTTATGCTAGGTACTAATAAGTAGCAAAAAATTTTTTTTTAGTGGACAGTATTTCATAGACTCTTATTACTTTTAAAACGTAAATGAAAAAAACGTGACATTTCCTTATTTTCGTGAATTATGTGCCTGGTTTGATTCTCGAGAGATCTCACGTGAAATCGTTAGTTTGTATCTGAAGTATTTCACAATTTTCTTTGTCTGGCACATGAATGGAATTATCACCTAACAGTAATAACATTAATGATAATAATTAGTTGCAATCAGAAAACCAATGAAACTCCTTTTGAGATACGACTTAAAGGCGGTAAAAGTCTTACATCGTGCATTCCAGTTGAGGTCACATTCAAAAATAAATTATGATTCTTCATAAGTAGGATGCTTGGCGCGTTCGCTTTGCGGTGATATCGATGGTAGACTTTGTTTTTCTATTACTAGGCATGCGTAATACGCATGTAGGATCGTTGTATTGTACGTGCAGCTTCGTGTATTTATTTACGGACTTATTCAATCCATTTCGTTTACTTTTAACACATACAGGTACAAATGAAATAAAATATAACTCAAGAAAATTGAAGCTAGGACAAAAAAAATACCTCAAGACAAGATCTGGTCTATATTAGTGATTGTTTTAATCTAGAAAGACTTACACCAAAAAACACAGATCCTGTCTCGAGTTAACAATGCGACACATTTGGGACATTGGTGCATGCAAATCAACAGCACATTATCATTTCGCAACCGGCGAATCGGAACATTAAATGCCACTTGTTCTAGTAACCATTGTACATCAATAAATTAAGCCATTTAGTAAATTAAACGTAAATGTAGAGTCAATATTATTTTTACGTTTTTGTAGGATTGAGATTTATAACATTCAAAGATCTTTGACAAGTCATCCTTGTTTTCAATACTCAAAGTTATAAATGTTGTTTTTTCAGTATTTAAGTAGCGTTTACACGACATCAATACAATATTGTTCCATTTCAAAATCTGGTCTATTGTCCACGTGTAAACAGCAATTTTCAGGACACGGCTTTGTTCCGAGACATTATCAAAGAGATAGACGGGCAGGCTATCTCCGCAGGACAATGATTACCCTCCCCCCACGCATTACCGCATTGACCTCGTGTAAACGCGCATAAACAGGACCGTAGGATAAAAGCGACTTGCTCGATGCGTGCATGCCACTCCCGCAATTTTTTTCTATCGAAAATACTGGCAGAAAAAATGCATTTTTATTATTTATTTCATATTGCAATAATTCCAATACATCTTGGTATACAAGAAATAATGTTTTTCGCGAACTTGCTCGTTATAAACGTCGTCGTCTATTTATTTTCACAGCGCTCATGTGTGAACTACTGCTGAATTTTCGTATTGTCCCAGCATCCTGTCCTGCGCGGTCGAGGCTGTTCACGAAGCTGAGATTATAAAATATTGACCTATATAGATAATAAAATATTGTTCTCGTGTAAATCTAGATTGAGTGTGAACGAGTTTCTGTCTAATCGTTTTTCAACATATTCAAATGCATTTTCTCGTTGAATACTTCTGGCCATGTTTTTTGTGCAGGTACAAGTACAGTGTCGTCTGCGAAATATGACTAATGATAGTTTTTTCTATATTGTATGGCTCATTAATGTATACTCATTTATAATGACACTTCCTTGAGGAACTCTATAGGTTGAAAAGAGATGGTCACTGATCGTACTTTTTATTTTTACAGACCAAAACAACAAATAAGGTGCAAATAAGTATGAAAATTTGAGTATAAAAAGAAAAGGAAGAATGAGAAATTTTTCGTACCCACATTTTCGCTTTTTTATTCATTTTAACGCGGTGAGTGTAAACGGAAACAATACGTTTAGAGTGTGTACGATGTACGTTATGGATGTACATATTTCCAAGGGCCGTGTCTCTGTATTAGTAGGTGCATTTGATTGTGAAGATTTTTATAAACCTTGCAGAATCTTTCAATGGTTTTCCTGTGCGAAGCAACATGGTGTAATTGTATGTGTTGATTACAAATAATATTCCGTGCATTGTTCAAGCCAGCGAGTGTGTGAAATTGCCAATGAAGAAATCTCAGATTTTCGTTATAGCAGAAAAGGTTTTTTGTATCATTAAAGAAAATTCATAATGACTACGTTACTTTGTGCTTAACGTTTTTTCACACTGATTTGAAATACGCTTATTTGTTAAGAGGACTTAAAGATTATGTTTATCGCAATATTTGTCTAGGTAATTTAGTCACCCTTTAGAAAAAATATTTTTAACATTTACAACAACACAGATGAAGAACATTTTAATGGTACATCTAGGGTCAAGGCATTTACGGGGCTTATTAACTTTAACTTATTTATTTATTCATTCAAAATTACACTCGTTTACACATTCATGATTTTATTAAAACTTTATGGACTGGCCCATGTTAAACTATAATAATCAACAATAAAAATACGTAGCAAAAATAATTAAATTATACTTACATGTGATGCAATAGAATAACAATCTAGAAAAACGAAGAATAAATTATAAATAATAAAATTCCAAAGAAGACAGCGTAAAAAAATATTTTTCAGTCTACACTCACTTAGAAGGTTGCAAAAATTCTTACCCGTTAATACTAAATGCACCCTTGTTCAAGCATAACTACTACTCATTCTAGATTACGCTGATGTTGCCATGACTGATTTAAGCTGTGAGCAACTCGATAAACTTGAACGACTTCAGAATATATGCATAAGGTGCATTTTTGGTCTTAGGAAATATGACCGCATTTCTGATTATCGTAGGCAACTGAAATGGCTCAAAATTAGACAGCGGAGAGACTATCACTCCCTCTCACTTCTGTTCAATGAACTTCATAGTCCTAATGCTCCTTTATACCTGCGTGAAAAATTTCAACGCTTACCAGTTCATGGTTTACCTCTTCGTTCTAATTCTCAAGGCACTCTCTTAATACCCATCCACAATTCCTCTTTCTTCTCTAACTCATATAGTGTCCATGCGGCTCGACTGTGGAATCATCTCCCATCCACCATCAAAGATGTTACTACATTATCTCTGTCTAAATCACGTCTGAAGAAACATCTCCTTTCTCTTCCTTAATCTCTCCTCCTTTCCTTTTTCCTCTTTTTTCCTTTTTCCCATTGAGTAGTAGTTCTGATTTAAGGTAATTTATAAACAAATACGTTTATTTCTATGTTTATATATTTTTGGCTTTTTAATCTTTTTTTTCTATTGAATATGTTCTGTAACTTGAATATAAAAATAAAACTTTTATTTAATTGGTTGGTTGAAAGAAATTGCCATTTGGCAATAAGCCCGCCAATGTACAAATAACATTGTGTACAAAAAGTTAAATAAATAAAAAAAATCAGATATAAATATTTCAATATAAATTATAAAAATTTTGTTACATAAATAATCAAGTATATAAAATAATAGTATCATTGAAATCAATAGAAAATATTTCAAAAACATACTTGAAATGATATTATAAATACTGTTTCTATTAACTCACTCTATACTATAGTAAGAAATGAGAGAGTAATAATATGCCAAATAACAGTGAGTACTAAATTAAATAATACAGTAATACAGAATTATAAAAAAAACATTGTCTGGTTTAAGTGGCCATTTTACGCATTGTGTAACGTTTATCATTCTGCCTATGTTAAAACATATGTATTCCTTCATTTTTTTCCATCTGTTGATCTTTCCAAAAAAAAATAGCTGAAACCTTTATTGATGCTGGTGACGTTCAAAATATAAAAAAAAGTATTTATATACTTCTTCTTGAACTACCTGGTATATACAAATTAAGGTATTTATGCGGGTTGTCTTATGATTTAAAGATCTAAACATAAACATAAGAAAATTACAACTTTAATTTGAATATGTTTTTTCAATTCACTAATGACCACAAAAATAGTCAAATAATACAAAAGCCTAGTTAAAAAGTTAAAAAGTTATAATTTAAAAGTTAAGAATACAAATTTCCTTTAACAGAACTCACAATTATAGAAGGCGGATGAACATTTAAAATACTATAGTTTATGCTCCTATTTATTGTAAGAAGATCAATTAACTAGAAAAACAATTTTGCAATAAACAAGAATACGGTTCAGGTAAGACCTTGTTATACAATAATCAGTTTCCTATGCATCACTTCGTTCAAATAATAATTTTACAAAGTACGTGAAGGAAGGAAATGCGAGTTAAAATTAAATGTGGTACAGTGTGCATTAAAACATAATTAGATTCTTCGGAAGTTTTCTAGGCAGAAAAATTCAATGCAAGAGTAAGGTAAGGAATCGGGTGTCTAAGTTCAGTGCTACGGGAAATTGGATATATATTTTTTTCTATAATACGTCTGGTTGTATTTCAAATATATGTAATGCTTCAGTTCATACATTACGTACGGTACAAGCACTAAGAAATTGGATAAATACAATATCGTTGGTTACACGGGTTGACAAGCACTGACTTTACCGATTGAGAGGCGGTGGAGTTATTGCTCAGGACACGGGGTTGATTTATGGCTTCGGGCGGCCAAAACACGTGGTGCCTCGGACAGCCGAACTATCTCTTTCTAATAATATGATGTCTCGCACCGTATTCAGAAGTAAGCGAAAGAGCCTAACAGCTAGCATTCTAACTTCCCTCATTCGAGTTCGGGATCAATTACTATGATCTGGACTAATCAAATTACATGTCTGACCGAAGAACCCGGTTGTGCTAAATAACGCAAGCGACTAAGTTAGCAAGGGTTGACAGTATAATATGACCGTACAGAATGAGAACCTAGGCGTAGCCTAGTACCAAAGAGTTCCAGATAAGGAAAGTAAGCTGGTTCGCTAGGAGAGCCCTAAGTAAAGTAGGTGTCTTTGTCAAAAAGTACCAAGAAGATAAGGTAAGCAGATAGGTTAGAAGACGACCCGGATCACTTTGACTTCTGGAGCTCGATACATTTATTTTCTTATTTTGATAGTATATTAACAAATAAATAAAAAAACATCGAACTTCATCATTAATTAAAAATATTACAAACTTCCAACTACCCATGTCCTTATTTTCGCTTTCCTTTGTTATATTGCTTGTAAAAATTTTATTTTCAACAATAAACAAACTCTCTTTATAAAAATCTGGTACCTAAAACAATCGTTTCAATCTCAAACTCTGACTTTACAAACTTTAGTATTATTAGCATAAAAACATTAAAGTTCGGTGTCTTGTTTAGTGTGATATATTTAATTTCAGTATTATTTGATCAGACAAGTCTCATTTTATTTTGAAACTGTAAATAATTACAATCGCACTGCACGTCGCGTCGATCAATTAAATTTCATTCTATCCGCTTCTTACCTTATTTATGTAATACGATCACCACTGGAACTACTGATTGACTAAATAGAAAAAAAAATGGTTTCGTGATGTGGGTGTTTATTTACATATTTAGCCATAAAAGCTAAAGTTTAAATAGTAGTAGGAATAAAAAGCTGTTCTTACATAAGTCCATACTAATATTATAAATGCGAAAGTGTGTTTGTTTGTTTGTGTTTCGTTCTCTTTTCAACGGAGCGACCGATAAACATAATTTTTGCATAGGGATAACCGGAGAAGTAAAAAGTAAAAAACTTTTTTTCATCCCGAATTCGTAAAAATTTGCAAAAAAAATTGTAACATGGTGCAACATTATTTGAAAATGAGTAGGCGGTAAAATGGAATGTCAAAAAGAATCAATTTGAATTCAATTGTTGATTTATCTGTTCTATTGTATACTAAGTATGTGCTTACTTAGTACAAACGTTCAAATATATATAAAGTCTTTTGTCACTTATCACTTGTCTTTTGTCACATTGTATTAACAATTAATTATAATTGATAAAAATCATGCCTAATTATTATTAAGCCGAGCTTCTTATTATCAATGAGGAACTTCAGCCCTACGGCAAATTGGATACAAAAAATGTTTTCTTGCGCGCGGTAAAAATAAGAGCACTCAATTGTACGGTAAAATTTCTTAAAAACGTACGAAAAAATAATAATTAACATTTGAATAAAAACGCACTGGTTCATATGAACCATTCAATGATATGAGAGATTTGAAGGATATCCGGTTTGGTCACCTTAAACGAACCAATCGGAAGAACTGTCATCAAACAACCTCTGACATCACACGCGGAGTTATTTTAGAAATACAAAACTTTAAAAAATCATAGCGCTGATAATACGATACATGAAAAAAAATTGTGTTAGTTTAATATTCTATTAACAAAAAAAAGACAATGAACTTCCTCATAAAACATTGGTTAATAATTAGTTAGTATCATTTGCTTTTCGTTTCGTTTTTGTAGTATTATTTTGGATTTGTGAACAGAATAACGATACTACGTCATCATAGAATATAATAAATATAATTTCCAACCAACACGAGTTAAAACATTTGACATCAAGCTTTTTATCTTAACTTTTTTGTTGCTGATGCTGATACTGGCCCTTGGTCATTTACTTTTCTCCAATACTACCTATATCGGCTTATTACCTATAGGTCTGGCATCTGTGTATTGATATGCAGGTACTTAACAATAAAAAGGTTTACGTTTGTACTCGTATCTATGCGATCGAATCCGAGTTTTCATTTATCACTTTACTCCATGTCCGGGCGGATAAAGTATACAAATATGTGTGAAATAGAACCAGAATCCTGGATGCTTGACTCAATGACTGCTCTTCTTCTAAAAATCTTAAAAATGGAAATTGAATGGAGATAGGTCCGCCTAATAGTGTAGTAGATGTAGTGGGGGTCTAGATTCGATTCCTGGGAAAGTAGACATGAAATATTTACTTAAAAGTTGGTTTTATAGTGCAAAGTTTCATCGTTCCTATACTAGCACTCCTCGCCTTCATGAAGTTGATGATCAATTTACGCAACATTTTGTGTAGCAATGCAGTGTCCTATGCACAATAGGGTGGGGATAGGGACATGATGAATATCAAAATAAAACATCATTGATTGACACTCAGAGAAAACATAAACATCTTACATACTGTGATACTTACAACTCACAGAATATTAGTGGGAAACTCCTTAATAATTTTCCGAATGTTTGAGTTTACTGTTTACCATATTGATGTGCCATATATTTATTTTTTGTTATTATTATTTTTATTGTTGTATTTCTGATCCTATGTAATATTGGTGATGCTATATTCACGTGTCTGTGTCAACTAAGTGCTCGTCTCAACTCAACACATGACTTTTAGTCCCATGGTGTTGGGAAGTCCAAGGGACTAAAAGTCATGTGTTGAGTTGAAGGACATAAGTATGTCTCAAATAACGTATAATAGACTACCTTTAAGTAAATAAATTTAATTAAATAAATTGAATGACATATTACGCCGCAAATTATAATTTTCGATCTGAGCCTATGTGACTGATGAAGATTAAACTATACATCCTATCTTGTTGATACCTTGCCATTTCCAGTAACTGCAGGCATTGGGCGAATACGTTATTGTCATTTCCTGAATCTTTCTATTTCCAAAACGTAACGCCATGCCGTTTTTTGTTTAATTTTCAGGGCTGTCGGTCGCCCGACAACCAGCAGCGCCACAGCACAATGCGGACAACCTCCCCAACACGGAGTTCTCCTGTAGAGACAAGGTGCTCGGGGGATACTACGCGGATCCCGACGCCCAGTGTCAAATGTTCCACGTCTGCGTCAAGGTGGCCGGAGTAGGAGTAAGTCTCAAATCATTATATTTTATTAATTTATTCGGTATTCGTAGAAACATTCGTAAAAAATCAAATCGATAGATTATTCATCTATACATAAAAACCAAGATAAAAAAATATTATTAATTAAGTAGCTATTTTTTAAATTTATTTATTAGAATTGATTTTTATATTTATTCATACATATTACAAAAAAATACAAAAATAACGTATCCCAAATCCTGTGTTGAGTTGGGATACAACATAATGGAAAGTGGAAGTACGTACATAATTAAATGATAGCAAAAATAAAAATGAAATATTTTTACATAAACATACATGTAATACTTCAAAGGGCATCTGGACAACACGCTTAATAGTATATAAATCTATGCAATATCTCGCAGTAGTCTCCTGCAATGGTCTCTTCCCTTAGACATTCATTCACTTCGTTACACGCGTTTATTCTAAAAACAACACAACCAGAGTTTTGGGGGAGCACTCTTCCCATCGGCGGGTGATACGAAACAGATAATATTGTTCACAGTATAATCTATACAAAAAAACAAACAAATAAATCAATGGTAGAAGCTAAAACTGGATTTTTGGCTGGCTATTACAATTATCTATAATGTGTGCATATATATAAATATACATATGATAAATGGGTCTAGAGGACAGATATAGAAACACAATCAATGAGGCACAATAATGTTAAGCGGAATTTCGTTAGTTAAATCTAAAAAACAAGTAAACGCGACCGTAGTAAAACTAATATTCGGTTTATTTAAAAGTTGGGTTATATTAAGAATAAACACGTGAAGAAACATATAATTTATAGTAATTTAATAAATAATATGTTTATGAAGGTAAGAATATATTTTATGTTCACAGCACACATTACATATAGAACACTCGTTATTTATCTACTTCTGCCTCTTTCTCAGTCTTCATCTCCCCACTGCTGAATATAGGCCTCTTCCATATCCTTCCATCCTTCTCTGTCGTTTGCCTTTTGTACCCATGTCTCCCCCTCACAGCGGCTATATAGTCGGCCCATCTCTTTTGAGGTCTTCCGACGCCTCTTTTATTCTTCCAAGGTATCCACTTGTTCTTAATTGTTTTTTCTGTTATATCTACCTAGTCAGCATTGGGTATCACATTCTAACATAGTGTAAAACCATGAAAATATTTCTGTCATCTATGAAGAATGAAAATTCTATGACAGAATTTCAAATTAAACGTTAAATATATGTAAATATTTATATGCGTTGTTATAAAGAACACTTAACTTTTAATTTTAATTCCGCTTTGAATTTTTAATTACTAAATATACGTAATGAAAACCAAATGAATATTGAAGTAAGCACAATTAAAATATTTACGATAAGTCATAATAAAACATCACACTGAGAAGTAATAAATAAAAGTTTTTCCTTTTTCTCGTTAATTTTTAAACGATTTCGTTTATTTAGTACATTTCGTACATTTGTTATAAAATATTTTTACATAACCACATGCCGACTTTCCTATATTCGAGACGTACGCGTCTCTTCGTCAGGATAGTAATTAAACTAACATACACAGCCCTTCACCATAGTTTTTACGCTAAAACATAACACCAACATGCCGATTTAAAACCATATGCTTTAAGTATGCAACCCTTACATTAACTTATTACTTTTGTCTAGCTAGGTACTATTTTTATGTCCAATGGCTATTTTTTATACATACAATGAATAACAGTACAAATATAATGATCTATTATATGTATTATGAATGATTTCCAACGTTTATCTACATTTTCAAAAATATTTCTTCTCCTTTGTTTGAAGATACAAGACTATCGTTTCCTGTGTCCCAATGGAACAGCCTTTGATCAAGAAGCTCAGATCTGCGCTGGGTGGCCGGATGTCGCGTGTGAACCTTCAGCTCTCTACTATTCTAGTGACAACTTTGACCTCTACAGAATAGGTTCAGGTATTATAATCATAGATATTTTAAAATTATTATAATGCTTTTATTTTTTTGTGTACAAAAATTTATAAATTTTGAAACATTTTAGGTTTCGAAAGCAAAAAAGCGCCTGCAGCTCTAGAAGAAGAGTCTGATTTCCATCTACAGCGCTCTGAGCCAGACATTCTCAGTGGAGCACACTCTTCAAACTTTTTCAATAACCGAGAAAGCAAAGACGTTCAAGACGTTTCAAGAAACGGTGGACAAAATAGAAACCAAGTTGAACCACAAAGAAAGAAAATAATCAAAAAGATTCAGAGACGTCCGACTGAGTCGTCCTATGATTCATCATCTACACAACGCCAGAATACTAATAACTTCGCTGGATCATACACTCAGACAACAACAGTTAGACCAACATCTTTCAGAACTTCTCCGCAACCTCAACAATACAATGAAAATTACAATAAACAGAATAATTTTAATAACAATCAGCAGTACAAACAAATTTCGAGTACTGTTGCGCCCAATAATTATTATAACTCAAATTCTGCATCCCCATCATATAACGATTACCAAAAAACTGAGAAAAGCACAACTCAAAATAACAATAAAAAAAGCTTCAATCAGCGTCAACAACCAACTTATGAAATAAATTACAATGCTAATAATGAAAATAAGCCATCACAAATAAATAACAATTCAAATTTCAATAAAAATCCCGTTCAAAACCAGGAACCCAGAAATTACAATGCTGACAACTCGGATATTTATAAGAGTACCCAACAACCTTCAAGGCGAAACCATATAAGCCGACAAAGGGGACAGCAAACATATAGGAATCAACAGGTAGCTTCAAATTATAACTCAGAATCAAGTCCACAATATCATTCAAGCACTCAAGCGCCTGTTCAAAATAATGCCAATATCAATAGCAAGGCCTCTCAAAATGAACGTTACAATAATAATCAAGGAAATTACAATAATCACAATGGATTTAATAATGGAAACATCCAAAATCGTAACCAAGAGACCACCTATCAAATAAAGTTTAGCACTCCATCAACTCAACAAACAACTGCGAGGAATATTAATGACTATAGTCAAAAACAATTATCAACATACAATAACTATAATAATGATGATTTTGGAAAAATTCAATCGACAACCAAGTACGAGGAAAAAAAGATTCCGTTTAGCACAACTACTAAATCCCAATATGACGAGAGTCAAAATAACCAGAAGTACAGTGGTAACCCACAGACTCCTCCTCCTAAATTTAATACTAATTTGCTGTATGATAATAATCAACAATCTACCCCGGATTATTATAGAGCAGATTATAATCAAGATTTTAAAACCAGCTATCCATCAACGACCACGAATAAACAATTCCAATCTAATACTGGATCATCAGGATCTGACTTTAACCAAAACCAAAGGAAAGCAAACGAGTACTCTCAGTATTCGACAGCCCAGCCATTTGCTGCTAATCAAGGCGTGAGTAAAATACAAAAAACATTCGAACAAAGATCATCAACTACTACCACCGTGCAAAAGTTCTCTACATCTCAACCATCATCCTTTAATAATGGGTTTAGTCAAACTCCTAGGCCATACGATAGCAAGCCGATAGCTGATGTTCAAAAAATTTCAACATCTCAACCTTCATCATTTGGTTTAAGTCAAAACTATCAATCATACGAACCTAAATCTACAGCATTTGTGCAAAAAGCATCAACCGCTCAACCATTTAATCAAGGAACAAATTATAACCAAAACTCATTCGAGCAGAAGCCAATCTCGAATGTACAGCAATATTCCACGGCTCTTCCTTCCTTCAATCAAGGAACAGATTATACCCAAAAAGCTCTTCCTCAAAAATCATCATCAAATAATCAGCAATATTCGTCCCCTGGGTTGCCAATAAATGTTCAAAATAATCAGAGATTCCAAGCCAAGTCTTCGGTAGCTCCATCAAGATTCAGTAACTCTAACGATTATGATGATGGACAATATCGTCCAGAAATACACGAACGTGAAGCTGGTGGAGAGTATGACGTGACGACCTCCAGGAAAAGTATTAGACAAGAGGAACCGAGATCTCAAGAAACAGAGTTTTTGAAAACAGCACATTCCATTAATATTGCTGCCAGCAGAAACCAGCTAGCAAGAGAGAGACAATCCCAAACATCAAGTCCCAGTTCAACAAGAGCACCAGTTCCACCGCAGCAAAAAATAGTACAAACTATTCCTAAAATAGTTCAAACAACACCAGCAGCAAAAAGTGCTTCTTCTATTTTACCAGTTCTTACAAGCACTCAACCCAGACCTTTCTCCGTAAGACCTAAACCAGATGCTCCATCTCCGCCACAACCCAAAAAAATCGTCGAAAAGAAAGTTTTATCAGTTCCAGCAAAAAGTGGTTCTTCATTAAAATCTAAAGATGTCAGTTACGATTATGCGTATTATGACAATTCAGAACCCTATTCAGAATACGAAAATATCGAAGAGTTTGGTAAAACGCCCAAGAAGCAGTGATCATTTATAAAGTTAAAAAGTTAAGTATTTAAGTGAACAAAGATGGACAGAACTTTGTGGTGCAAGGCTGTCTTAGACAATGATTTCTAAGTTACCGAATGAAATTTTAATCGTAAACAGTTTCATAATAAGTGACTCAATTATTTTTGTACGAAACTACTCGTAAAACAGTGCTTTAGCATAATAAAAAGATCTTCCACGGATTATAGCTGCCATATTATTTTTGAAGAGATTATTGTGATGTGACATGAAATGGAGTGTAAAAAGTGCATAATTCAATCATAACTTATAATCTGCATTTTAAAATTCAAAACTAGTAATTTATTTTTTAAATTTTGGTTTTGTTATTATTTTTTTAAATACTTGAATGACATCAGAAGCATTATTTTATTTGTATTTAAAGGTTATATTAAAAACATTAAACACATATTTTGGACCTATTTATTTTACTTAATTATTCTAGATCTAAAATAAATTTGAATACAAGTAAGCATGTATTTCTTAAAATTATTCTACATTTTTTCATGCATGTTTCAACAGAGATGGTCAACTTTTTGATGAAGGAAATGATCTTAAACCAGATATAATTTACAAGCGAAAGTTTAGTGTTTTTTAAAAATATTTTTTGTATTTGTTAATAGATTATAAACCAAGCAAAAAAAAATACAATTTAATTTTATATATCGTATTATCAGCGCTATGATTTTTAATGTTTTGTTTTTTGGAAATAACTCCGCGTGTGACGTCAGAGGTTCACCTTTGTCAGTTCTCCCGATTGGTTTGTTAACGGTAAGTAAACTGGATATCCTTCACAGCTCTTATATTATCGGTTGGTTTACTTACACCAGTGACGTCGTTCAAAGTAGTGCGTTTTAGTTAAAATATTTTTGATTATTTTTTTAGTACATTTTCAAGAAAATTTGCCGTACAATTGAATGCTCTAATTTTTACCGCGCGCGAGAAAACGTTTTTTGTATCTAATTTCCCGTAAGGCTGAAGTTCCTCATTCTTCACATATTAAAAAAAGATTTATTTTGATCAGCCAGTGTATTTAAAAGATCTCAATATTGGATTCTAATAAGAAATCAGTTCGTACCTGTGGTTTGGTGGTAAGTACTTTAAACGATCGTGCACAAGTTTCAGAGTTCGTAGATTGAGAATTGGCCATACGGTGTTGGCATCACACCTCAAAAGAATTCAAGTAGTGACCTCTGCTTTATGTGAATGTGAAGAAGAAGAGGAGACCGCAGATCACCGCATCAATGACGAATTTTTGTTAGACATTTTCTTACTGGGTCTATCTTCTCCACTTAATATTTAACATATTCTTTCCTTGAACTGTCCTATGGTGAATAGTGTGAAAGTCAAACATTTAAGGAAATACAAAAAAAATATCTAAGACGCGAAGTATATATTCTTACAAACTAAATAGTTTACGTTATTAAAATTATGTGAATTAAAATTAAATCAATTATTATTTTATTGTTCAGTTCTGCTTTATAAGTGTTTACTTGTGATCCGCTCGTTAAATGTTGTCAAACCTTTCGTTAATTTGCAACAATTTTGCAACCTTGCAACAAAAACATTGGTAAATTAAGGCACGTATCACTCAAATTTGGGTGCTATGTCGAGAAAGGAAAAAAAAACAAAAGTTTCAGGGTTCGATTTATCGACTCTAGCGTCGGCGTCAGTTGACTACTAACATAATAATATTTCACTAAACTTGAGTTAAAATATCATGCCTTCATTTATTTATGTTTATTGTTTTGCACTCAGTGCTATGTTGGGTATAATACAATGATATCATTACAAAAAAAACATAAACCTATCACAGCACCAATTACGTAAACAACACAATATATGACAAGAACATGTATAACACGTGACTTCTGGAATGATGTGTGATGATGATCCGTGATCAGCAAAATTAAATGCGATGAAATAACGAAGCCATTCTGATGCCCTATCATTACATTAGGAGCGAAGAAGATTAATAGAATTACTATCAGTTTACTTTTATGCTCGGGCCGCAACTAACTTGTTCTTTTTTGCTGTGCTTACCTGCCGTCTGGTTCTACTCGCTCAAGGAAATATAATATAAAATTCTGAGTAACCGGTAATCTTTCTCTTTGTCATACTACGAGTATATACAGTTTTTTAATATTTTTTTTCATTTTTTGGTGATGGGTATCAGTTTAGATAAAGTTTAGTTTATTGGGTACCTCAGTCATTTTGGCAGTCCTCATATTATTTACTTTGATTAGATGTATTTTAAATTCCAATGTCTATAATATATTTGTAGGTTGGAAGATTTTCTTCGAAATTTCGATTTTTAAATTTCGTTACTGCTTCTACCAAGAATATTATTCATTCCTATACGATACATAATAATTGAAAATACATAAATTCAGCGTTGACTGCCATCTGTTCTTCAACACTCTAACTTATTTCTGCTTCATAAACTGCCGTTAGATGTCTCTATGAGTTGGCTTAGTAAGAATGTAAGTTTCTTGTAAAGGGCGCTTGAGGTGATTTTTCACAAAAATGAAAATAAGCCAAATACGATTAAACACTAAAAATACTATTAATTTTTCCGTTTTGTACATAAAAAAGACTCGACTTACTGAAATATACCTTAGTTTGGTACAATAATATTGAAAAAAATAAAAAATATATTAAAATCGTCAATAAAAAAACACTCATTCAAAATCTATTCTGTAAACACTTACAAAATAATAATATTATGGAAGAATAAAATTTTGTTTTCTAGAATTTTAATACGATGGACCACAGATGGCAGTAACATTCGCAGAACAGAGTTACCTACTTAGCTATAGGTAACTGAAAATCTCAACTTCGTACAAAAATATAATTTTATGCGGGGTTCAATTCGAAATTTTTACATTTGCCCTTTGAACTCTTTCTATTTTACATTTCCTACTGTTCAAGCGAGCTCTTAATTAAATGCTTGCGAAAGAATATAAATGAATATCAATTATAAAATATTTAAAAAACACAGAAAATTCATTTACCAATGAATTTATTTAAAATAAAAACGTTTTGTAAGTAGTTTTATTTGTGGCGAATTTTTTTGTCGCGCAGTATTTTTTAAAACACAATCCTGTTTTCGTCAATTCGTTTCGTAAATGCATTCGTATCGTATAAGAGGGAACGAGAGCGAAACACGAAATTGCGTTGGAGTGATATGGATATATGACCAATGAACAAATTTACAAAACGTGACAGAAAATGCCTGTTGTTTCGCAAAACCACACTGTTTTTCTTCTCCCTCCTTTTTTATTTCGGTTACAGTAAATAGCACAGTCCTTGGATCCAGCTTTCTTTCTCTTTGCTAAGAATTATGACTTTCCATCCTGCATCGTCGTAAAAAAAAAAATTGCGACGTGCCGCATAATTTTTAAATATCGAATATCAGTTGCAAAAGTTTTATGTAAAATGAAATTATGGTCAAATAAATAAAATCAGATTATTCGTAAAACAAAAACTTTCTTGGAAGAGAAATATCACCATCATCATCATTATACCCTGTTCGCATCTGATGGTGCATAAGACACTGGATTGGTACATTAAATGCAGATATCGATCATCTGTTATGTACGTGAAGGTAAGTCTTACGTTTCGGGTGCCATTCTAGGAACTATAAAGTATTGCGGGATAAAACCACGTTTTTAATCAATATTGCATGTCAACCATCCCAGAAATCAAAACCGGGACCACGACATTATGAGGCGGAGGTATTTTTATTATATTTTCTCACTAAGATTTTAACCAGAGAGTAGCCACCGAGTTGAAAGCACTTGTCCAGGATTTTCGTTCTATTTCACTCACAGAACCATATATATTCTCGTGTGGGGTTATATCCTCGGACCTTCGACCCATGAGTCCACAACACCACCACGGGGTCACAACTTGGTCCTACTTTGCAAATATTAAAAAAAAGAAATTATTTTGACAGTTAATTAAGCAGAATAAAAAAACATTGTACAGTCTATAACGTAAGGTTTGATTTTAACCAGTCACTGCATGTATCCTCCAAATTCCCCTTTCAACTTCTGTAAAAGTTTTTCTATCTCCGTTAACTTACAATTTTGACAAACTGTCTCTGGAAATGGGGTTCAAATGCTCAAAATATGTTTCTGATGCTCAACGAGGAAGTCGAATTGTTTTAAAAAAAATATTATTTGTCACTAAGCCAAAAAATTTATTTTTCAATTTTTATATAATGTATTGTATTATTAGCGCAATGATTTTTCAAAGCTTTGTTTTTTTTTAATAACTCCGCGTGTGACGTCAGAGGTTCTCTTCCGCCTATTTTCTGTCAGTTCTGCAGATTGGTTCGATAAGAAAACCTGATATTTTTCACAGCTCTCTTTTCATTTGTTAACTCATATGAACCAGTGACGTCATTCAAAGTAGTTCGTTTTTAAATTATTATTTTTTAACGTACATTTTTAAGAAACTTTGCCTTACAATTTCATGCTATAATTTTTACCGCGCGCAAGAAATCATTTTTTGTATCTAATTTTTAATTAAGAAGTTCCTCATAACATAAAATAATTAAAGTAAAATAATAAAAAAAAAATTATGCATGTTGTGATTATGATTTCAAGCATAAGTGAATACTAATGCTAGTTTACCGACCGAGTTAAATGCATTATGTCTGACTGCAGCATCATAATATCAACAATAATTATTGAAGATGCAATAATATAAAAGTTTTCATAATTTTTATAACCGTACATTTATTATCCTAGGCAAAAATTTGTTAGTGATAATAGTAACAATACCTTTCAAAACATCACAAGCATTATCATTGCCTTCTGCGTTGGAACTCCCCTAGCAACGTATAGGCGATCGTTAGTGATAAATCATCATCATTCCCTTTCCGCACCTGATGATGCATAGGGCACTGTACGGTACACCAATTGCAGTGCATCTTAATCATTTTAAACATAAAACAACAGAGGTGAATAACATTTTAGAGAAGGGAATAAGAAAATATTTTCAGGCGTTGCCTAGTATGTAGGTGAAATAATTAAATAATATAAATCTCAACAATGTTTGATTATGTCCAAATGCTTGCAGACTGGCTGGATTTCCTCCCTAGGGAGTTGTTCATATTTAAATTTATTTCAACAGAGAGGGAAAAATTTTTGAGAAGGGAATATGGAAGTCTAGGCATTTACAGGGCTTATGACCTATCATTGGCTGGTTTAAGTGGCCACTTTACACACTGTGTAACATGTTCAAACATAGGCAGAATGGTGAATGTTACACAGTGTGTAAAGTGGCCACTTAAACCAGCCAATGATAGGTCATAAGCCCTGTAAATGCCTAGACTTCCATATTCCCTTCTCAAAAATTTTTCCCTCTCTGTTGAAATAAATTTAAATATAAATCTCACCCACAACAATAAAGATTTCAGCTCTTTAACCTCACAAACGTCAACAGATGGAAGAATTTAAGAAATAAAGATGTTCAAATATGGACAGAATGGTGAATGTTACACAGTGGCCACTTAAACCAGCCAATGACAGGTCATAAGCCCCGTGGATGCCTAGAATTCTCATTCCCTTCTCTAAAATGTTATTCACCTCTGATGTATTATGTTAATATTAACAGTCCCCTAGGCCCTAGGGGGTTGAATCCGATCCTTGTCCACAAAAATTTGGACAAACTCAAAACATTGTTGATGAATCTTTTTTTTTATGAAGGTAAGATGATCAGTCTTACGCTATAATAATAATAAATCCGACCGACTCATGCTCTAGCCGGCTTGCAGGTTTCTGAAAAAGATATTTTAAATTTTTATACAAATTTACGATTTAACTTTAACTCATTTAAATGTGTTGCAGCAGAGAGGGAAAACATTTTTGAGAAGGTAATATGGAAGTTTAGGCATTTACAGGGATTATGACTCGTCATCGGCTAGTTTAAGGGCCATTTGACACACTGTGTAGCATTCACCATTCTGCCTATGTTTAAACATCCACATTTCCATAACTTATCCATCAGTTGACCTTTGTGAAGAAAAAGAGCTGACACCTTTATTAAGTGGGTGAGATTCATCCGGCTTAACCATTTCACCGACTGGGCAACGTTTGAAAATATGTTTTATACCAGTTTGTTTAATCAACAATTTTGATTTACTTTTTTAACTTCCTATTGTAATCGGGGCCCTGCCCCTGGTTTTATTTCACAAACAGAATTGTATTTTCATTCCAACCGGACACAGCAATGATTTAAAGCATAAATTTCTAAAATGCATATTTTTTTATTTAAAAAAAATAAGTATTCTCGTTCTCATGACCCAAAAATGTTAATTTTGGGGCGTTTTTAACGACCTGTAGATAATGAATTATTATTGAATATGTTAAATGAAATATAGACTCATAACAGTTCACAAGACACATAAACAAACATGGTAGATAGTTAGGCCACCACATACTGTACATCGCATCTGAGGACATAAGTCTCCTTGGCGGTGCGCACATTCACGGAAAAATTGCTCGTTGCCAAACGAGAAAAGCTACCCAAAGGACTCTCCGAAATCTGGTTGCTATAGCATCTTTGGGGTGAAAAAAGATAATCCAGAAGTACATAATATGCACTTCATAGGATTGAGGAAACGAGGAAAGTCAATTCTTCCCAGTTAGGGAATAAATTAATTGGACATGTTTAATTCGCCGAAATGATTACAAAGCCTTGTAGTTATTTTTGGAAGCTATTAGATCCATATGACAAGACTTATAATAGGACCACAGAGAAAAACGAGTAGCTCCATTCGGTAATCATAGAGAGAGGGAAAGGGACAAGACCACATGATGTGTTCAGATTGATTAGGATATCCGCAGCAGCACTATTAAAAACAAATAAGTTTTCATTAAATTTACCACGACTCGACCCGACCTGATAAAAACTGCGTAGTCCAATGATCAGGGATAACCCGAGAAGATTTGAAACGCTGACAGATTGAATGAAAATAAAGAAAGGTTACCCTCTCCGAAGAGGAATATTTCCATCGTGATTGCCGAGCATCAGGAAGAGCATTCCTTTAGTTGGAATCAGACGGACGTCATCAAACAACAAACAAACTCGGTAGGTATTAAAATTTCAAAACACATTTAGAAATTAAAAATGTCAACAAGTTTTAGAGTATTTAAAAAAAAAATACCACCCCCTATGGAGTTTAAAAACTCATATATGAGTATCACAACAGAGGCGGAGAAAAAAATAATGAGGGAATGTGAATGTCTAAAACACCCTTGCTTAAAAGATAATGTATTTTTTCTGGCAATACTTCAGGTAAATAATGATTTTTCTTAAATGTTCGTATTATTTACCCGAGATATATGAATAAAAACGAATTTGTTTCATTCTAGAGCAAGGTTTTTATTGTTTGACTTATAAACAAACCTCAATGAATATCTCGTGAATACAAATTTATTGCGGTGAATTTATTATTTATACAAAGGACTGAGACCTTGTGAACGCATGGGGAAGTTTTGATCAGAAGATGTAAACTTCTGTAGGTACTATCAATTTATGTGATTTACAATGATTTTCCAATAGGTTTATTGCGTGTACAAATATTTGTTGTAGGTACTGGAGAAAGCAATTATTTTTCGGTTTGGTTGAAATTTATAGAACACTAAACAAAATAAATATTGGGCAGAGTGCTAAAAAACCATTCGTTAATTTCGCTATCCGCACCCTGTGATGCAAAGGTCACTGAATTCGTAATATAATTGCAGTGTATCTTGATAACTTTTGTTATATTGAAGGTAAGGCGATCAGTCTTCCGCTTCAGGTGCCAGTCCAGGAACTATAAAACATTGTAGCGAAGAACCCATCTTTATATTAATATTTCACAATCCTGCAGGAATTTCTATTTCACCATCAGAACTTTATTCTTCATTTGTCCACACAGAGAAAGTGTGAAACATCAACATATTATTTGTTGCAGGACCTTTTAAAATGATGTCGGCTTCTTGCTACCATAAACAATGAAAAGGAAAATTTCATTTGGTAACTATGTGGATGTGTTTCTACAGCAATGACAAATAGGCAAACGTATTCAAGAAATAAGCGTTTTTTTATATCTTTTCCTAACGATAACGATAGTAATATCTTTTCAACGTTTAGTAGCGGCCGCGGCCGGTGACGATATTGCTAGGGTAGGGAGTGCAAATATCTCAGCCAATCTAACTTCATGAGAAATAGTTTGAGCCAACCCTCGCAACTTCCCTAATTTAGCATAGTTAGCATTATACGATCAACCAGAAATGTCAAAAGTCGGAATAATCAGAGCGCGTGCAAGAGAACATGTATGAATGTAGAGGAAGCTGAATCTTTGCCATGACGGGGAAACGGCGTAATGGTTTGTTTATTTCCAAATAGCTCGCTTGTTTTCTTGTGAGGCATATGAGGTTTTTTATTTTTTTAGACATCAAAGTGAAAGGGGTCTAAAAAGATGCATTTTAAATCACATTGAACGTAAAAATTATTTAAAAAAAATATTCCATACTACTTTTGGCCCTCAACCGAGGTTTGAAGTTTATCACTGTCTGGACATTTTGTTAATTAAATAAATAACTTAATTACATTACAAATTCGAACACGCTTTAAAACTACCGAAATGCAAAAAAATTACACTCCGCGGAACTGATTCCGTCGAGCGCCTGACTAATATTGACGAAAACAATGGCCCATTAAAACAATGCTACCCATTTATTACGAAACAAAGTGCAACTCACGCTCTTAGATGCTTATTTAATAAGATTTAATGCACATTATAAAATTTAATTGGACTGATTTACTTACTCAAATTCGAAATGACAGCCAGCAAAAAGCAGCCTTTTTCGAAAACTTCAAGTTCTGGTTGAGGGCCAAAAGTAGTATGGATTATTTTTTAAATATTTTTTGCATTCTGAGTAATTCAAAAGGCATCTTTTTAGACTCCTTTCATTTCTAAATTCGGAAAAAAAAAATATCGGCCCACCCTAATTTACATACATTCAAACGGATTTCTATTTGTAATTTCCGGAAATAGATTGCAAGTTTGCAACTTGTTTAAATTATTTGTTAACACTTTCCAATGTTTTTAAAATTGTTTAAAATTTCTCTTATTGCCGATTTTTCAATGACTAAAAAACGTTGAAATCTTAACAAATTAAAAAACAGACCTATGTGCAGTGGCGAATGGTGATTTTATTTACAGATAAGCTATAAAAAAATATCATATATTTGTACCTACATAGGAGGTACATAGTATAATGTAAGTAATATTTACTATAAATTGATATTTTTCTGTGGTTCTGTGTGATACAACAACTTTCATCCATGAAATCAACTCAAACCATGTAACTTTGTGATATATTATATTATATAGATATATTATCTATTACTTTAATATATAATTAATTAAATAATAAATAAAAAATACCACTATGAATTCAGTCGATATTAGACATTCAATTGAAATGTCAACTGGCCGAATTGTTCTAGCAATTAATAGTGCTAAAAACGACCGCGTGGAGCGTTTTATGTCCTGCAATATGACATATGAGAGTAATTATAGTCTTATGTCAAAAGTACCACCCCAAAGAAAAATAGTCCTTAGGAAACAATGTTTGAAATACTGTTTTCTAAATCAATAATCTTTAAATAATTTGTTTAATCTGCGAGTTTAATTTAGGAGAAAAAACCCGCACTGGGGTTAATACATTCAAAATAAAGTTTACTTATTTGTATGAAAAAATAAGCTGGAATAATCGGCTAGTTTCTTAGCTCACCGCAGGCGCTGAGCGCGCTTGATCAAAATTTATATGTATCTTAGGATAAAAATACAAACGGTGGAAATGATTTAAAATAAATTATAATTATTTATTTGTTTTTCTGCAAATAAAGTTACAATAAAACATTATTATATAGTCAAATATAATGGTAAGCTGCGCATAATTGCTTCTGTACACGGTTCGCCCCTGCTATGTAGGTATTTCAAATAAATATCCATTCTTCGATCTTTTGATTTTAAAAACACAGCAAGTATAACATTATTATAATTTAATATTGACGCCATATATTATTTTTACTTAAAACATTGCGTGTTAATTAACCCAATTTAGTACATATTTCTCAAAAATGACTTTATTATTTTAAACGTTGAGAAGAGACGTCAAGAAACAAATGAAATGTATTAAATATGGGTACCCAGTAAAGTTTTACAAACGTTATTTTCATGCACTTTAAAAATAACGAGAAAATTTATTCATTTGTTGATTATTTCTGTGCCTTGGGTTTAAAAGAGCTAATGTCTTAAATCACAACATTACAGGAGAATAATTTAACAGCTATTTTGTGGCGTTATAAAAGACTGTTTGAGGTGTTCGAAACTATTATCAATAGAAAAACACGACCACATATGCACGTGTACTTATTTTTATGTATATATTTTTTTCTTTTTTACTATGTAAAGTTTCACTTTTTATTTTGCATTGCAGTATGCTTTTTATTGGTTCTACATGTATACACAAAAGCGTTGTTAATTTTTTAAATTATTACTTACTATGTACTTACCTGTGTATTTTTTGTAAATGCCCCTTGTGCGTATTGTAAAATCAAATAAAAATAAATAAAGAAAATGGTAAAAAACATCATATTTAAATTGAAGTTAACCCGGTACGAAATGTTGGCAAGAAAAGTATAAACACACCGACATTGGCCCTTTTAGATGCAAGACACAGATTTATTTTTTATTTTTTAAATTTTTTATTTTTATTTAAATTTCATTGATAAACCCTTACGGGTTACATACATTTAACAAAATATTTTCACTTTCAAAATTCACATTCTACTGTTAAAAATAATATTTTTAACATCTTTTGGGTTGTCTGTTTGGGCTGTCTAAAGGTTGTCTGAGTCTTTTGTTTAGTTTTGTCTGGTAGTTTATTGTATAATTTCAGTCCATGGTTTATAAGTCTCGATTGTCCTTTTCTCGTTCCATTTCTTATCAGCAAGCATTACACAGTGAGGAATAATATTATGATAATGTATCTTAATACGTGAAAGAAATGAACATATTTATAGCATTAAAAGTACACCTTTGTAAAGGCACTTTGTGGATTTACGAGTTTCAGGCCCCGGTTAGCCTGGAAAGTCCAAGGTCTACCAACGTGTGCACCATTCGGTACTTCCGAACCCACTCCTGCTGATCCGTACCGTATTTCTCCTCTCGACCTGCCTGACTGGGGTGCCTAATGTGAAATTATTTCAAGTGCTTTCAAGTAAACACTTTTACGGCAGAAACGTGATGGCGCTGGCGGAGTAATGATAAACAAATACACACGAGTGCGTCGCGCGCTGGAGCGCTCCGAGCGCGGGGCTATTTTTCACTGCGAGGCGGAAACGTAATAAATGGGGGGTGATGGATTCTAACACGGGACTTTTAGGCGACTGGCGACACTTTACCAATGTTCCCCTTAGTTTCCCGCAGAAGTACCTACATACACTGCTCTGACGAATTACTTTCTCGCTGGAAAGTTTTCATCAATCTTCAATACACAGTGTGTACTCACGAGCTCGCTATACTAAAACCTCATCTGTCTCCCATACAATACTCTAAAATAAAGTAATCCAGAGCGGTTAACCGATGAGTGGTCTCTTGTTTACTTACTTAACTCACATAAACATAAAAATAACATTATATTGTTCTATTCAGATTAGCCCATGTACTAATTTTAGTTGATAGGCATAAAAAATATTTATTTACAATAGTGGCTAAAAACTATAAGCAATGACGACGATGTTGATGGATGCAGAAAACGAGGAAGTCCGAGAAAGACATGGCACGATCAAGTCCATCAGATACTTGAAGATGGATATGTCAAAAGTAGGAATTATCGGCGTGCGTGCATGAGAAGATGTATGAATGTAGAGGAAGCGAGGTCTGTATGCCAAGATAGAGTGTTATGGCGTTCTATCCTCTCTGCCCACCCCTACGGGGAAACGGCGTGATGGTTTATTTGTGTTGTGTTTGTATGATGACGATCAGGGATACACATTGCGTATGAAAAATGTATTCTTACAAGCGATAAAATTTAAAGGATTTAACTCTGGAAAACTTAAAAAAAAGAAAAGTTTGAACAAAAATGAGCTGCTCTGAAACGTCACAAATTCATGTTAACAGTAACCGATCAATCATAGCGCTGTGATAGATTTCCGGTTTCCGGGTAGCCATGTTTTTCGAGGTTCAGCGTGTTTTGGCGGGTACGGGGTTCTATTATTAAATGTCAGTATTGCCCTTCGTATGCAGAGCACTATATCAACTGATATAGTGCTCTGCCTCTAGTGTACCGCGTTAATCTCAGAAATACGTCTAACTAGACGTATTTCTGAGATTAACGCGGTAAAAGAAAATAATGTTTTTTTCGTATATCATCACTATATGCCGTGTATCAAAAGAAAGGAAAATACTGAGAGATAAATTTTGTTTTCACATTAAGATTGATATTTAAAGTTAAAAAAAAACTAAATTAATAATTAACAAATTACAACAGAGGCGGAGAACATTTTAGAGAAGGGAATATGGAAGGGGTGTAATCCAGTCTTTTGCCTCCAAACAATTAGATAAACTTAATATATTGTAAATTAAAGATGTAAAACTGAAAATCGAGTTAATGCAGTTTCGCTTCCGGGATTTCATGGTTTCTGAAGGAATATTGATAGGTGAGTGAGATGAAAAGAAAGATATTTTCTTCGTAATTCAGAATTTGTTTTATGTCATCAAAAATGTTACATACTGCACTCTTCGTAAGAACGGAAGAGTAAAACTCACCGAATTAATGTGTAATTTTAAAACCAGTAAACTTAATAAAATCATAGCGATGATAATAAGATGAATATTATTATTTTTATTAACAAATAAAAATAACCACTGAACTTTCTCATCATTCATAAGAATAAAAGCGCTGTATTTAGTTTGATTTCGCTTTTATTTATAATTTTCACCAGTGACCGGGCTTCGTCGTGACCGACATCGTCAGACTGGTGGGAGACTAAACAAATTCTCATGATATAAATATACGAGTGAAAGCAGGGGTTGTCAAAATGAAAACAATGTGATCCGAATTCGCGAAAGTGTACATTTCAAATTATGTCATGTCCTGCTGGTAAAACAACTTTGAGACTTTGTGACAACGTTTTACGAGAATAACCAGTAAAAACCTAGCAAATTTCTTATACAAACTTTATATATCCATGTGGGGCCATATATTACGCAAGGAGTATGCGTAATATATAGCCTAGCCAGCCGTATTGTCTCCGCTTGATAACGGTAGTCACCGGAGGTTGCTATGTTCGTTGTCTTTATTTTAAAGTTAACATTTAATAATAAAATTACTTGGTATAAAATACAAATATGTCTGCTGTGGTGTAATGGTCAGCGTGATCTCAAGGAGTGAGAGGTAGTGGGCTTGGAATCCCGGGTTACATTTCTGGCAGAGCCAAAGTGAAATATTTGTGTTACAAGCGGTTGCACCTACATATATTTAAGTAAGTAATCGCTTTTCAAATTGAAATCACCATTAATATATATTACAACAGAGATGGAGAATATTTTAAAGACGGAAATGTTTATCAGCTTATTGTCGTTAGCTGGTTTAACTCGCTCAACTGCATTTGTTTGAAAATCCATATTTCTCTTTTTGGGGAGTAAAACCACATAATCAAATTGTTGTTGAAGAAATTAACGTAATTTCCGTATCCGTAACAAATGGTGCATGGGATATTTCGTTGAGACTCCAATCCCAGCGTATCAGCGATCATTTGAAATAAGACGAAAGTTCAACCAGCAACACTACCGACCCAGTATCTTTGAGTTTTAAGTAAGTACATCGTTATGTACCAAGGGGACGCGTACTCCACGATATACATATCTATGCATTGAAGTTACATACCGTCACCATGACGGTATAATTGAAGATTAATTGTCCCAAGCGATCATGAAGATCCACTACATCGATATGTACCGAGGGCTCAACTACCCCACAATACACACATGTACGCATTAAAAGTGACAAAAATGTTTTTCCGCCGAGCAATTTTTGCTTTAATTACGATTTATTAAAACTTGTAATGGTTTCAAGGTGCCTAATTTATTTTTAAAAAGCCCATTTAAAACACGAAAGAGAAATAAGAAAATTTGAAAATGGCATTGAAGGTGAATGAAATTCTGACAGCTATTATTAATTTAATCGGCATTCACTGCGTAACACTTTATAATAATTTCTGACAGTTAATCTATATTATTGACCTAACGGCTAGATGTTGCGTTTGAAAACTTGGGGTAATTAGAGCACACGAGTAAAACTACGTGACTTTGGAGATTTGGTAAAAATATTTCCAGTATAATAAATAAATATAGTTATTATATTTTTTCCTTACTTTTTCTTATCTTCCTGAGAGCATATATCGACATATTGATAGTGCCGGCTTTATAATCCGCAGGTATATAGAGATGGGCAGAAACTTAACCACACCGTCTTTGGAACTGTCAAATGTCGAATAAAAATCATCTTTGAGCCATCACTTTTGGCTTTAATTGCGATTTATTCAAATTTCGATGATTTTAAAGTAGCTGATTTTTAGCACAGAAGCCGATTTAAAATACAAAAGAGAAGTATTAAACTTTAAAATAGAATTGAACGCGGAGTAAAGTTTCAACGCCGCTTATCTTTTGAATTCGATCATATGACGTCTGAGATGACGTAATAACAACACTTATCGTCATGTCGGTAGATCACAATTCACCATACAGAGGAAGGTAAAGATAGCAAAAAAAGTCACGTATTCCTACCGCCTCGATATGTACCGATGAAGATAGCGTTTGTAATTGTGACCCAGGGCTGGTATTCTGAACCCTTTTACGAGAGGAGAGAACTCTTGGCTTTCACTTAATTGACATAAAGCGTTCTCTACCCCCGTGAGAGCGTTCAGAATCGCACTCCTGTACTCAGTTTGGGTGCTACAGCACTTACAAGTACATTTTGTTACAGGAAATTATCACAATATTTTCTATTTAAAAATGAATTAAAGTAAAAAATAAATCATGTTTTCGTTACATCAGCATATCGTCGTTGCACATCAAATGTGGGCTATGTGACACGGAGCACATTCTGAGAAAATCGATAAAAACGATTTAAAAAAAAAAACTAAACCGAAAATAACACTTCTGTGTATGGACGAAGAAGAAAAATACAGTATTTTTTAAAAATAAAATAGTATATTTATTTAAAATATTAACTACTTTATACCAAAATATCGCATTTTGATGATTTTCTCAGAATGTGCTCCGAGTCCCATGGCCCATATTTGATTTGCAACGACGATATGTTAATTCGTTTTGCTTTTCTTTTCATGGTCATGTCATACCATATTTATATGGTATAAATTTTTTAATAATTAAAAAAGAAATGGCCTACGCTCAGACGCTGAAGTCTTTGTGGGCATTTTTTCCAATTTATGTTGTAGCTTAATTTTAAGATGTATTTTTCTTAAGTGTTTTTTTGTAATTGTATTTCTATGTAAATGATATATGTATAGAAAGAAATAATTAAAAAATAATATTTTAACAATGGGCGTTTTGTAGTGTTCATTAAAACAATTCCGACTGCTTCAGTGTTCTACATCTAGAACATACTGCTTCTGAGGTATAAACCTCATTACAGAGTTCGATGTAGTAACAGTGGTAAATAATAATATGATGATGATATTTTTGAAAATTTTTTCACCACTTTTACCGTTTAAATCTTGAGTTTTTTTTTTCTGAAAATGGGATATTTCGGCATCTCAAATGTCGATTAAAAATTAAATCTGGTTAGACGTGGAGCTGACCCTTTATGTTGGGGGCTGCTTGTTCAAGTTTCCTTAATTAAGGGGTACATTACTAGCGCTCGAACTGTTTAATGTTTAGCTCTTGTTTATCTCCGATTCTGGGTCGTGTATCAAATCCATTCGCGGTATCGTCGCCAAAGGTGCTCTTCCATAAGCAAAATAGGCGAAAAGCTTCGGGGACGGCACAAGGGGCTTACTGCGCATTGTTGGGATTTGAAACGGCAATTACTTATGCTGAATAACCTCTGTCTGGTAATCGGATTTACCTGGAGCGAGTTGAGATTACATCCGGTCAGGGATTTCGATTCGGGTTAAACATTGAATTATTTATTGTAACTGGAAGGACATGTATACAATACACGATACACAAAATACATATTTGTATGTATATGTAAAATAATATACTTAAACACATAACCTAGATGATTACTGAGAAACATCGATCTTCATTACGTATTATTATTACGAAAATAATATATAACACATATTTTACGGTTCCCTGAATATGTATTTGTTTAGAAAAGATACAGCAGAACCCGTTTTTACATGATTTCGAAATAAAACGGTACAAAAAAAAATTAAACTAAATTTAACAATGCGTAGTTTTAATATTATTATTTTTTTCGTTTTCGGAGTTCCATACATCTCCTTTTAACTTATTAAGTGTATAATAAAATCTGACGGTGATAGGGAATAAACTTTGTTACGATTTTCTAAAGTATTTTCTTGTAACGTGGTATTTTAATACAAATGCAATTAATAGTGAACAATTTATTTTTTATTAACATATTACAACAGAGATGAAGAACATTTTAGAGAAGGCAATATTCTAGGGATGTACAGGGCTCATGACCTGTCTTTGGCTGGTTTAAGTGGCCACTTTACACACTGTGTAACATTCCCCATTCTGCCCGTATTTGAATATCTGTGTTCCTTTAACTCTTTCATCTGTTGATTTTTGTGTAGTTAAAGAGCTGAAACCTTTATTTATGCGGGTGAGATTCATCTAATTGAATTATTTCACCTATATACTAGGCAACGCCTGAAATTTTTTAAATTTCTATTCTTTTTCATGAACCAGGTGGATTTATCAACATGTGTTAATATTAACAGCTTCCCAAGGAATCGAATCCAGTCCTTGTCTACAAAAATATGGACAGACTCAAAAAAAAAATTATTTTTTTTAAGTTTCGGTTTTGGTTTTTGCCAATTTCGGCCAATCGGCTTTTGTCTAATTTATATCCAAATATTTCAATTTTGAGGCTATTGAAATATTTGTATAGGAAGGTTTGAACATTGGACTTGATACAACATCGAAACCACAACTCGGTTCGAATCTATATACTTTCATTGTCGAATTTAGATATTTCAAATAATACATTTAGTTGCATTTTGATTAAAAAACAAAATAAACTTTTCGCATAAATACGTCTTCCATGTTTTTAGTACTTTCAAGATTTTAACTTTACTGCTTCACAAAAACCAACAAATTGTAAATATTTTAACAGAGATGGAGCATCCGTTGGAGATAATATGGAATTCTAAGTATTTACAATTATCATAACCTATCACTGAAATATTTCACAAATTTTTCCATATGTTCATTTTCGTGAAGTAAAAGAACTGAAACATTTGTTAAAACAATATATTTTAAATCAAAAGTATGAAAAAGTCATTTGCAAGTCAGCGTAATAATTCCGTAAAATCTCACAGAAATCAATAACGGATTCGGCACTTTTATATCACAATAACCAACAGACGCAAGAGTACTAAACATATGGATGCTCAAACATAGGTAGGGTGGTAAATGTTTCATTGTGTGTGAGTTCTGGAATACTTTTGGAGGGAAATATCATACTTCCAAAATTGTAATTTGAGATTTAAGTGAAAATGACAGCACACTCCACTTGATGTATTAAATGTCTAATAATAACTGACAAGTCTATACATAAAGAAACTGAAAAACGAAAATAAAAATAAATGTTTTTGCTCAAGATACCGAAGAATACGTCCCCATTGAAATTTAATTCAAAATGTAGCACAACGGATATTTTTTATTTTTACAAAAAAACTGATAGATAAATTTCATGACAGAGATTAAAAAATGTTTTATAAATAAGATCTATGCATTAACAGGGCTTATGGTCTGTCATCGGAAGTTGTAATTACGCAGAAACGTTTTTTTTAAAGTTTTTTATATGGATGGCTTTTGTTTGATTATTTGGTTTTGGAGTAATTTTTTGTCGTCTTTTTAAAAATAAACAAACAAACCATCCCCGTAAGGGTAGGCAGAAAGAAAAGAACGCCATATCACTCTGCCTTTGCATGTAGATCTCGCTTCCTCTACATCTTCCTATTCGCGCGCGCCGATTATTCCGACTTTTGACAAGTCCATCTTTCTCCCGGTGCTCCTTTCTCGACTTTGTCGATAATGCTTATCTCAGCCTTCTCACGTAATGAACGGATCTTGACATTTATGCATCTATCGTACATTTATGTATTTTTAAAATGTACTTTAATGTACAGGTGTTAATTTTTTTAATTATAAATGGTATATTCTCCAAATTATTATGAAAATAAAACTTTGTTATCAGTGTTACACAATTTTATTCTTTTACAAGAACACAACTATAGTTTCGGGAGAGCACTCCTCCCATCGACGGGAATATTTTCAAATTTGTATTTATGCTTCAATTTTTATTATTATCGGTATGTTTTCTAATTTATAATAATTTTGTCTCATTTCTTAACTATTAATGGTGTATTTTTTAATGAATATTTATGATTATTACCTGCATGTTTTCTCATTTATATTTATATTGAATTTTTTTGATGTTATTATTATTTTTTGAATTTATTAAGCATCATTTAATGAAATAAAATAAAAACATATGTAAAAAAGAAGGTCCTGCCTAACCACAGGAATTTCTTAGCTAGTGACAAAGAAACTCTGTACAATTTTAAACTGAGAAATACATAAATAATTTAATAAATAATTATATAAATTGAACAAATATATATGATAATACGTATTATTATATTCCTGTCTCAGAAACATTTTCCTTAGGAAGGAAATCCAGCCTAGTCTACAAGCATTTGGATATATTTTAAATACTGTTGATTGAACTTAAATTTAACTGGTATAAAAATAAATATAAAAATTAAAAAAGGTTTTAAGGCGTTGCGTGTTGCCTAGAAGGTGAAATAATACTCACAGATGAACCTCACTTAGATCAACAAAGGTTCCGGATCTTTTACTTCTTAAAAGTCAAGGATGTCAAGGTCTGATGGAAGAGTTAAGGTAATGTAGATGTTTAAACATAGATATAGTGGTGGATGTTACACAGCGTGTAAAGTGGCCACTTAAATCAGCCAATGATAGGCTAAAGACCCAGTTAACGCTTAAGATTCCATATTCTCAACTGGTTCGTTTGTTGAAAAAAATGCCTAATTTAAGGAAGTGGCCGCTTTAATATCGTTATAATATCGTAATAACTTATATCCAAAACAAGTGTTTAATATGGATTTTAATAATGAAATAATTTATTTATTAACTCTTAAAGACCGCTGACTCAAAAAAATACGTGCGTGGTGGTGTTGGGTCAAATTAGACTCAGTTTTTAAAATCGCCTTCTAGGCATTATTGTGGGGTTTGTAATATTATTTTTTTATAGCAATATACTTTGGATCATTAAAGACGTGTACAAATGTTTAGTGTACAATTTTCGCGATTTAGTTAAGGAAAATGAGATTAAAAAAATATATTTTACACATTATCGATCATTTACAACAGCTCAATCGGACCCGTGTCCGGTGGGTATAAGTTAACGGCCGTAGCTAATTTAAACAAATTATAAAACACAAGAAAAAAACTAGTAAAATATCATTCTCACCATTATCTTTCCGCACCTAATGGTGCATAGAGCACTGCAGTGGTACATAAATTTTAGCATGAAGGAAAGATGTTTAGTCTTACGCTTCAGATACCAGTCCAAAGACCATGGAATATTCCAGTGTAAAAACACCCTTTTTAAATCAATATTTCATATCAACCATATCAGGAATCGAACCCGAGACCTCTTGCATGGTAGACAAACGCACTGACTATCTATGTTGATTTAACATATTTAGTTGTACATAGGAGATAGCAACCAGTACTACTGACATAACAACAATTAACAATGTACCAACAATTCAATCTGCTTATAAATATATAAAAAAATATTTTTTTGTACTAACGTATAACATACATAATGTGCCTATATTTTCATCATAAAGTTTTGTTAATTTATTTTTTATCATATTATAAACATACAATTACACATTTATACAACGTTGCTTTTACTATCCTCACAAAGTCAAACCACTACACACCCAAGATTCTTCTGAGACACCTATTCTCAAAACTCATAATTTTGCTGTTTTGGGCCCATGTGAGGTACCATGATTTGCATCCGTAGAAAAAAAGGTGTTATGCAGGCGTTATATAGACGGCATTTAGTTTTCACTGAGTAAATATCCGATCTACAGACAGCCTTTATACTGTTGAATGTGGCGCTTGCTATTCCTAGCCGAACTCCCAGTTCTTTTTGAAAGTTGCCATTTTTCGTAAAAAATACCCCTAAGTATTTGAAACTCTCGACTCTTTCAATGACTTGGTTTGATAGAGTCGGGAGATTTCGGGCATCGTTTGGGTGATTTTTTAACTTGATATATTTATTCATTTCAAATCAAGTAACATTTCACGTTTGTTCAAGAACTTATTATGGCATTTTGTGCTGTGCCCTTGTTAAGCCATCATACTCGTAATTAAAACGGAAAAAATATCAGAAGAAATAATAACAAATTAAATAAAAACAATTTTAAGAATAAGAGGCCAAAAAATAACATTGACTATTTAAGCATAATCTAACATCATTTAGAGTTTGTCAGTTGATGGTTGTTTGAAATAATATGCTTGGTGTATTTTTCATAACTTCCTTCTATATCCTCACTTTCCATCTGGTGACTAGCCTCTGAAATAGAGGCTTAGCGGGTTATTACTTTTTTTATAAAAGGATTCGCCGTGACAGAGCAAATTGATGAATAGGTAGTAGGTAACTAGTTTTTATTTCACTCTTTCACAGATGCCTCCCTACGAGAGAGTTGCAAATGCACCCTGCACAAAACTAATAATTAACAGATCGATATTTTCTGCGTCGGTATATTTTGTATAACATATTTGTATTCTGTACGTCCAAAGACGACAGACTTTTCAGGATTTTAAGATGGTTCTAGCCCTCAAAAGTAACAATTTATAAACAAAAAAACAACCCAAAAGGGGGACGCCAATGGTAAATATCCATAGTGAGTAAAACATATTAATATTTTAAGCATTAAATTTGTTGTAAAACATTTTACGAAATGTAATCATATACCGACTTATCTATGTCTACCGGTTTCGAAACGTACCCTATGTTCCATTGTAATGATCACCCTTAACCGACTAAACTCATGCCCTTCTTTTCATCTCTTCCCTTTTCCCACAACACAAAATAGTTTCATAACCTGATCAGTGCATGTAAGGGTTGCTTTTTAAACTGCGTGTCGTGTTAATTTTATATTTTTGTGCAACAACTATGGTTAAGTGGGTTCTGCATGTTGGTTTAATTGGTGTCCTGACAAAGAGACGGGTTCGTCTAGAAACCGGTAGACATGGAAAAGTCGGTAAGTGGTTATATAAAAATATTTAATAACATTTGGTCAAAAATAATTGCCCTAGTTCCATATCCAGGGAGAAAATACGGGAATACGTTTGTACAAAAAGAAGTCAGACCGCCTACCCTAAATAGTGCACTACTTAAAGTTGCTTTTAGTTTGATCAAAATATAATTTGGACTTTTTTAAAACTAAAGGACTGTCTGGCAAATAATCATATTATTTGTTTATAAATTTTACTCTTGATTAAAACAATCAATATAATCGAAATATGGTGCGAGTAGTCTGTTGAGGTGTGCGTCTATCTACCACGTAATTAGAGTATTATTTATGGAAGGTTTATTTTTTACTACCACACTGTAATCAAGAATACCATATTTGAACGTCATGTAGTTCTTCCCTTAAAAGCATTAACGCATTGCTAACCATCTGAAAGTAGAGACTGAAGTAACTGAAGTCGTCTCCGGTGAATAACCATTAAAAACGATTCGGATGGATATTTCACCTCCATTGAGATAGACGTGGGTGAAGCCTTCGGCTAAGTCCAGCTTAGGGCCACCATTGTTAGTTCATCGATCTCGTACAAAAAAGATCTTTTGTCCGAACCCTTTCCTCCATTGTTAGTGAGTAACGTTTTATTCAAAAATGTGTAAGTAAACGTACTTCTAAAATCCTTCGGAGTTTTGAACAAGTTTTATATAATTCGCAGTTTTAAATTTAATTGCAAATGTGAAAGTTATGTACAATCCATTTATATCTTAAATAACCTTTGCTTAATAAGTGTCAAGTATTTATATTAATTATTCTAGTGTGCTTACTAATAATGAGATTTGTATATTTAGTTGGTTCACCGACAGGCACTAGCACATTGATAAAAGATCAATGGACATTTGAACGCCCTGTATCATCTTTCCCTTTCCGCACCTAATGGTGTACAGAGCACTGCATTGAACCCCAATTGCATCGTATCTAGATGATTTTTGTTACATGAAGGTAAGATGATTAATCTTCCGATACGGTAAATGGAAATAAAATTTACTTCTCGTGCCTTAAATGATTCTTAAATATGCTTGGCCGTCTCTATAAACGACTAATATCCCCATAATTGTAACCTATATAACATTGGATGTAGCATTTGTACCCTTTGACGGCATTAGTGGTCTGCCGGTAAGAAAGCTGAAATTTTCTTATGATGATTTCTGCTTTGTTTTTCAGGCGGAAATATTTGCAATCAGAGAAGCATTGGCTTAGATTTTATAGAGACCAACAAACTGGTTGATGCAAAAAAACGATTTTAACAGATTGTAAATCAGGGGGTCCAAGCAATAGGTGATCGAAATTTAATCAATCCTATTGTTATGGACATTTATACTGGTATAAAAGAATTAAATTTTGATCACAGAATGTGTATATCAGACCGATAAAAAGCCAGTGCAGAATCCAAGGCAATGAAAAAGCAAATGAAAAGGCTCAAGAAGCTAGTCTCAAGAAAACATCTCCCGATTTTGCTAAATTTCCTTTACGTTTCGCTAAAAAGAAAATAAGAAGCAGAAATTTGAAGTTGTAGAACGACCGGTGTTTACGTGAAACTGCTGAATGGTTAAATAAAATATTTTTTCCAATGATTTTTCATGCCTTTGATTTCAGGAAAATGCAGCAAGTTAGCTACTGACTGGCTCTATCCTCATCAGCCATGGTGGTTTTATGAGCTATCTCAACCGTTTTAAGCTCTCAGAAATCAATAGATGTCCATGTGATGATGAGACATCCAAAAATGTCCCTCATTAGTTGATGCATTGTCCCATTTTCAGCTTAGCCAAGCGCGATGTAGAAGGTTGAATAAAGACCTAAGAGATATTGTAACAGTAATAAGTCATAAGGTCTAATCACGTCAGATAATATTGAACAGGGTAAAAATTGTAAAGGTAATAGTGGAAAAAATAAAATAGGACACAAATGCCGGACACTGTTAAAATAGAACGTAAGGGTTGTTGATGTCTCTCAATAGTCCTGCTTCTCCAGCATGAGTTTTTTGTCGTTGTCTCTTCTTAAAGCAAATGCCACGAAGATCCTTATCAAAGCCACATCCGATTATCCTACCAGATCCTTACTCTATAGTTGTAGTATAACTACTACATCTTACAGTGTTTAAGGTATGTTCCTAAGTTACCTACCTACATACCTTTTGCCTTTTGCAGTAGGTTCTGTCATTAAATATTTTTGGTAATTACTTTATACATTATGTAAGTTTCATTATCCTGCCCTGCTTTAATAGTGAATATTGCAGAGTATGTAAAATTATAACTTTAAGAATAATGTTTTAGATTACAATATTTCCTTATCTGTGAAATTTCCATTAGCTAAAACATGAGTGTATTATTATTTTTCAGGGGGTCCTCAACTTTTATGTTCGTGATGTGTTCAATGTTCGATGTTCCAAAGACACAGAGGATTGAGAATAACGCTTTCTATTCTCTCCATGTAGAAAACGACTCCGGATGTTAACAAACTCCAACCGGAACTGCGTCCATGTGACAAATGAAACTTTGACGGGGAAGGAAAAGTCTCCATCCGAAAATTCTGAATATTTTCATCGTGGGTTTTCAACAATAAAATACAGCTTTCCGATTTTTTCCCAAACCCGTATTTCCGGAATCCAGATTGTGTATTTCCTAACTTAACTCGGTTTTCAGTTTACCTTTTGTATTCTAAGTTCTCGGCCATTCTATTCAATTTCAATGACGATTGTATTTAAATTTTCGAATAATGACTTTCAAATACCTTTTTATGAATTTGTTTTTATTATTTAAAACCATTTATTGGTGTTTATTATTTAAAATCAACTTTTATCCTAGGTTTACACAATTTAAATAATAATTACCGTTTAAAATTAAATTCTCCAAAACTAAATATTAAAAAACGCGTTGTTTTCAATTCAAAAACACCTTATCATCAATGTTTAAATTTTACATATTTTTTTTTTCTTTTTACTATTTAAAAAACATATAATGATAAAAATAACAATCTTTACTCGGAATTTGAGAAAAAAAACATTTATATGGCACACAATATTTACAACAAAAAAGGTTTCATCTATTATCCCAATAGTATAACACAAAGTTCTATGTGTATTTTTTCATTTGCCTTGCTATCTACTCGGGTTTATCTACATAGATGATCATCTATGATTCATCGATGTAGATAAACCCGAGTAGATAGCAAGGCTATCCACTATTATGAGCTAAAATATTTTTAGATTCTCTCTCAGAGGACCACCTCGCTATCACCATTCATCATGTCTCCCATAAGAATTAAAAACAAACATATTTGTAGCTACTGATAAAAATCACCAAAATGTCGATTTTTCAATATCTGTTTTTTTATAAAAATAAATATTTGAGCTTTATGATTTACTCAAATATTAAATTTTGAGGGCCATTTTCAACGACTTGTAAATAACTCACTATCAGAAAATAGGAATTAAGTTGAGGTAGAGCGGGATTCGAATTACGGATCTGTGATCTGTGTTTGAATCTGTAATGATTAATACCCGAATCCAAAATAAGTGTTTTCGACTCAATGGACATTTATGTAATAATCAAAAAATAGGATATCAAGTGGGTGTAAGTTCACCCCGTAGGCGTAGGCGTAGTGTAACTTAAAGTTTCGGGTTTGATTTCTGGAAGGGGAGGGCAAAGTGAAATCGTTTGTTTTAAAAGTGGTTTACTGCACTGTCACTCATTTGAAGCTTAAGATTGATCATTTTGCATTTACGATATGATTATCGAGAAACGCTGATTTTGGTTTTTTAACGCAGTTCCCCATTTATTTTACGTGTTTCTCATTTATAAATTTGTTGCATATAGTATTTATTACCATAGAATCTATAGTGTTATAGACTGGAACATTTGAGCATACATATAAAGGTTAGGGGGAGATTACTTGTTAGATATGGATCAGGGTAGGTCGATTATAATCTGTAATATGTATCTTTTTAACTTTGAAACAAAAAAGCTTGTCTTTACAAACGTAGTTTTTATTTTTAACTGAATGTTTAAGGATGCGAAATTTTGTTTTAATTTGACGTTTAGTTTTAATGATAATTTATAAGACGAGACTTGAAAAATTTACTTAATGTTTCTTTACAAAAAGAATGTTTCATTCATTAATTTGTATGTAATTTAGATTTCTTTTAAGGTGCTCTGTTTTACTTTACCATGCATAAATATAAAAGAGAGATGGAATGCAAATAAACTTTTTCATAATTCGAGGCAGAGCTTTTGTGAAAAAAAAGTTGTTTCTCATTCCATTCTGCGTGCTCTTACTGATGTCTCTGAATTCTTAGGTTTGTGTTATTTTGCCAACCATTTTAATTCAAATTTAAACAGAAGTCTCGGTTATACTCATTTATAAAAGAAGGAAGGAAAATATTCCTGATGATGTTAACAGAATGGAATTTCTTTCTGGCATGTAATTAAACTGGTTCTGTTTGGCTGAAGATAATACGAAGAAACAAAATGAAAAAATTCCAACTTTAACGAGTCATTTAGTGTAATTATTTTTTATATTTCAAACCTTTAAAAAAAGTCAATATAATATATTATTCTAAAGTATTTTCATACTAAAATAATGTTGCATATATTTTTTATACCAGCATCTACATTTTACCAAAATCTATGATCGACATTATATTACAACTCAGTGTGTGAAATACAACCCGAATTCTGGAAGAGTGATTTCGACTCGATGGCTACTCTCGGATAAATATTCTGAAAATGGAAATCGAGAAGTAAAAAGTCCGTCTTGTATTGTAGTTGTTAGTGTGTTTGCTTACTATGCTTGAGGTCCTGGATGATTTATTTATTTATTTATTGTGGATAACTTATATAGCGCCATTTTCGTAATAAAATACCTCAAGGGCGCTTTACATGGTGATTCTATTGTTAAGTTAATTTAATTGAAGCTTTAAATTTGTAATTTAATTAAAATAATTTATTTTGTTGTCACGTGCTACGGATTTATTCAAATGATTTAGAGAACAAGTGGGTTTTTAGTTTTTTCCGAAACATCACTTCACTTTCACAGCCTCGCACCTCTGCTGGGAGAGCATTCCATGCCATAGGGCCTGCGACCGCAAATGCGCGCTCACCAAATTTAGTGCGCTGTTTGCGTAGAGGTATAATAACTTTTCCTCTCGCCGTAGACGTAGCTGATCTAAGCGTGAGACGCCTGTCAGCTAGTTCATCTGGAATGCATAGTTCCCTTAGATATTCCGGAGCCGAGTTGTGCAGTGACTTATACATAAGCCAACAGAGTTTGTATTCGACCCTCTGTGGAAAACGTAGCCAGTGTAGTTCCCGAAGTAGTGGAGTGATATGACTGAACTTAGAGATTCCGAAAATAAGTCTCGCTGCGGCATTCAATACAGATTGTAGGCGAGTCATTTTGTTCATTGGTTAACATGAAATATTTGTTTATAAGGTGGTTTTACAATTCAATATTTTACTGTCTCTGAATTGGTACCTAGGACCTTATTCTGGAAAGATGTGACATTTTGTGAGCATCTCGATTGCAAAGTTCGATTAAAAACCCTTCGACAATTTAATTACAAAGACGAAAAAAAAACTGGCAACACTAACAAAAGCGTATGTATCTATGGCTCTTTTGCCACATTCAAACTTTAATTGTTTCCAGTCAGACTTCTTTCTTTGGATGTTTTGTGTATGGAATATATTGGTAAAAAAAAAGAAGATGTTTCACTGAGACACTCTTATTTATAATGAATCGGGTTGTGATCCCGTGGCTAGTGTCTCGGACTCACGGCTCAAAGGTCCGTGGTTCGAATCCTACTCTACCCCAACTTCATTACCGTTTTCTAATAGTGAGTTGAATAATAAGAGTGAAAATGGCCATCAAAATAAAATATTTGGGTAAATCATTAGAACGAAAACATATCTTAAAAAAATATATATTTGCCATTGACATAACACACATCTAAATGTTATACGAAATATTTTATGGATTAAAAAAATAATATTATATGATATATAGCCTGTCGGCCACATGTGCGACAGTAGCTACTTAAAATCTACGTAAGATGCTTTTCAGATATTTAAAATTATTTTGTTTTCCGTAGTGTTAAAACGGTGCTTTATCCGTTTAGTATTTTTTATTGTTAACATTTTATTTTTGTAAATTTATTAATAATTTTAAGTTGCTAGAATTTCACTCTTCCGTGCGCTTAGTACCTGCAAGACGATTGGCAATTTAGCTTCAATTGTTAAACGCTATCAATTATCAAATACCTAAACTTTGTAAATGGGGTCTAGAATTCCAACTATCCATGCTGCAAAACTTGTAATCATACTGATTTTTTTGATAATGTGTTTTTAAAACTCTATACTTCATTGTGAAATAAAAAAAATGTAAATGAGGGCTAGATTTCTTACTATCCATGCGCTCTGTAGCTGCAAGACGCGTTGTAATCTAGCTCCTATATATATCGAGACGAAGAGCTAGAATCCCAACCGTCCATGCGTTCTGTAGCTACAAGACGTGCTGGGGTATTTATTTATAGTACAGTGCCTTTGAGGTGATTTTCACACAAATGGCGCAATATAAATTATCCAAATATAATAATTATAATAATATTTATCATTTTTTAAAAACAAATTCAAGTTAAAATGTCGTGCTTTGAATCCGGAGCTTAAATACCCAAGTGCTGCACTGTATGTAGGCACATAATAAAAGTATATTGACTTATAAATATATATATATATATAATAAAGTGCAACTGATATTCAAGTGAAGTTTTTTTTTTTAATAATATAAATTACATTTTTGTATGCATAATATTACAAATTATGTACCATTGGTTATTTTACATTATGTATTATATTTTTATGTTACCAATATAAGGAGCAAGCCTCCAATCGGACCTTTTAAAATGTATTTTTAATGCGTATCTTATTGTTTTATAAATGACTGTTGGCTTTCCAATAAAATAAAATAATAATAAAAAAGCAAAGAAAAATAAATTTTAAAAAAAGACATTGAAGAGCGATAAAATAATTTTAAAATCATGATTTTATTAGAACTTCATTTAATAAGCTTTTGAAAATAGCTACGCTTATAAATGCGTTTGTTGCACATTTATACATATCAAAACATTTATCAATGTTGTTAATTTAAAGTTAAAATACAGTAAAATTATTGTATAAGAGATTAAAGCTGTACCATGAGTTACCTGAAAAAATGAAAGACGTATAAAGCGTTGAAATATTTTAAATATGTCCTTGAAAAATTTTGATAAAAAATTGTAATGTTATTAAAAGCTTAAATGAGTTTTTAAGATGTTATGAACTAACTCAATAAAACATTAATAAATAAAAATGAACATTTCTAATGAGTTTCTAGTTTCAAAGCTTTCTAAACTCCCTTGAGAATGACCGTTCAATTTTGTGGCTGTCAGATAAAATTTTATTTTTCCAAATAGAAAAACAATTTATTTACTTAATATTGAAGTGCTTCGAAGCGTTTAATAATTTTGAGTGGATTTCTTCATTCATTCTATTTTATGTACTAGCAACTATTTTCATTTTACAGAAAGAATATAATAGGTACATGTTGCTGAACAGGTAAAAAACTAAATTTAAATCACCAGGCCGGTCCCCGTAAATCGTACATAATTGAACCCTTCATTCGCCCGAGACAAATTATTTCCACTCCATTTTCGACTTTTTTTAACTTGATCATTATTTTTTTCTAAAAGTTAAGATTTGGTCAATTTTATCATCCAAACCACCATCCACTCTGGCTGTGCAACTAGAGAAAAACGGTTTGTCAGTCTACAATCGTGATCTCATAAGCTGCATAATATTCGTGCTTAGAAAAAAAAAAGATTTCTAATTTGAATGCGCTTTAAATTGATAAATGGAACGTTTTGTCACATTTACGTAAGTATATCAATTGAATGTAGTTATACAGAAAGCAGCCAGCCATAGAAAAGTGAAACTGGGATAATATCACTTTGGTGAAAAAGGCGAATAATTTAATCTACACAACAGTTGGAATGTTTCCGACTTTTGACAAATGATAAACAATGGATACATTAGTTTTTTAATGTTACGAACAAGAATCTAATTAGGTATTCGACCAGTTTTTATGATTTTTTAAAATCCGTAAGATTATTCTAGTGCTGTGGGTAATTTCTGCAAATTGAGAAATACCATTTTTGTGATCGACACTATTTTCAAAAGGTGAGATTATAACAGTTTTTTGAACGAAAACGACCTAGCAGTTTTAAGCAAAACATAGAATAGACCTTACTGTAGCCAATAACACCAAAATCTCTTTTTTTTTTTTTAAATTGCGGACTGGCTGGTTTCTGCATAACTACGTTTAATTCAACAGTCCGTTTTCGAGTCGATTTCACCCGTGAGCCATGTCCGTATTATACCCGATTAGGAATTGATCCAGAATACACAACCTGTTAATGTGGTAGTTAACCATATGAATAGAGACGGGCACTTAAAAAAATTTCGGCCTCTAGAATATTTCATAGTCCCCAGACTGATGCCTGAAGCGTAAGACTGATCATCTTACCTTTGTGTTACAAAAATGATCAAGATACGCCGCGATCGGTGTACCAACACAGTGCCCTATGCACCGTTAGGTTCAGAAAGGGAATGATGATGATGATGACTAACAAATAACTAAGTTGTTTTTTACAAAGTAATAAACAAAGCGGAATTGAAAAATTATTCAAGATCCTTAGATTTTTCGCGTTTTCGAAATCCTCTTAAATTGCGGGAAGTTCTTAGAAACCCGCGAAGAAAACAAAAACTCAACGAAACGAGACACGAACGCTGAGTGAAAATAATTATATTAACATATCCTGGTAAAAAATATAAGCTGGAGATTTCGAGTGCGGCCTTAGTATTGAAGGAAGAATGCGTATAATAATGAAGGGAAAAAACTAGATGAAAGGCGTTGTAACTATGGAGTTGGGTGGAGAAGTGTCGCATCTATTGTCCGCTAACTTGATGAGTTTAATCTCATAATGAGGGCGTGGCCCCCTCTTTCTCTTGGCCCTCGCCACGCCGCGCCATCGCCAATTTCATTATATTTCTCCGCACTGAAAAAGTATTAGTTTTTATCTCTTTAATTAGAATTCCCGCGGCGTGGCTCATCAGATAATTAATATGAAAGAAACAAAACTTGTTATTCGCCCTTATCGCAACGCGAGATAGCCAACAAAATAAAACTACCCGTGTTTTAAATATTATAAGGTGGGTGCTTGTTTTCCAATCTCTCGCACTGCATCGGTACAAAATATTTTTAAAAAAACACAGATGTTCGATAAAAGGGTGACTCACTATTCTTTTTTTGTAAGGGCAGATACGACTTTTTGCCTTTTATTTAAGACCTAACATGACATAACTTTCATATTGAAATATTTAGGAAAATAATACGAACTTAAGTATTCAGTATTTTTCTTTAAAAGAAACCGAAAATCAAAGGTAAATTGCGTGAATTACCATATTTCTATATAAACATATTTTATCCATTCATCTTGGTAATCAAATAAAAGTTGTTTTTTTAACCTTGTCGGCGTGTTATTTTAATTTTCAACTAAGTAAGAATAAAAGTATGAAATTATTTTAAAACTTGATTAAAAAAAAACGTATCCGCATATTTTTATTTATGTTTACAAATTAAAATATATTAACAATTTCATAAAAAATTACAATGTTCATTTTTTTCTCTCTTGTCCCGGTTATTTATTGCTTTGCTTATGCATACAAAGCTTTTTTTCTAACATCTATATTTTGTACAATATTTATTTTTCACGGGTCTGGGTCCGTTCCTTCATTATTTCTTTCCATTTTTATAACTAAGGTGTTTTTTTTTTTTTATTATTTTATTTTATTTTGGAAAGCCAACAGATTACAATGTTTATTAATTACAGTGTAGGTTAAATTATATATTAAGATCCAATTACAGGCTTTCTCGTAAGCTAAAAGATAAATATTACCAATAAGAAGTTAAGAATAGATATTAAATTTAGATATGTATGTACATTTTACAGTGCAGATAACATAATAATAAGTATACATACATATGCAGCGAGTATAACATTTGCGATAATTATTGAGCCTTATAAGAAGAACAACTTAATTGAAGAAAATAATAATTATAAAAATAAAAATAAATTAAAAAACTCAAAAACTAAAATAAAATAAAGTGTTTATAATAATTAACCAAATCTTCAGAAAGTCAACGTATCTTTCCGCAGTGGCTTCATTTTTTATTACTTCCTCTGGGTTTCAAAAAAATTGGCCGTATTGTGCGCACATTTGTTTGCAGTTTAACCTCTCAGCGTCAAACATAAGACAATCGTGTAATATGTGGAGGACGTCCTGAAAGATGAGTCCATCGCAAAAGTAGCAATCATTACAATGCTATTCAAAAAAACCATTTCAAAATTACACTTAGTTATCGCAATTCGGGAAAAATACCCACAAATTGAACGTCTGAGCTTGGGCAGTTATTATTACATTTGTGAAATTCTATCACATTAAAATCGAGATTTTTTACTTATATTATCGAAACTGCACTTTTCAAGGTAAAGGTTGAAATACAATTGACACATAGTAAGCAATTCCACAGTATCTGGTAGCATCTGAAAAAAATATAAATCTTTGTTTTCGCTTTTTCGTGAATCTCAAAAAATGCAGTTACGATTTTATACGTATGGACCATTGATACTTCGCGACACATTTACATAAAAAACGAAATAATAGTGTTAAGGCGTCAGGAACTCGCCTTTCATCCATTCATTCTCTCATTATCTGCTGTGATCACACCGTTATGAGTTCGATCTCATTGGCCAGGGTTAGCGACGTGGACGCTAACGAGTTAGACCAGTCAGTAGTGTTGCCGGCGGAATGTAACAGGGTGTTTGCAGAATTTTATAGAATCACACCCCCCAGCGAGATCTGACTCTCTGCGACCCAACTGACAGTTCGAACCCCTTCATTCGCCCACCATTTGTTAAATACTGGGAGATTTCATGTTACAGGAATGATCTGCAGTTGGGGTGCCAATACAGTGCCTCGTGCACCACAAGGTGTGGATGGGAAAATTACGATGACGGAAAATATAAATTTTAAAAAGTTGTATTAGTGTTAACCACTTTTAATTTTTTTAAATTTAAAAGAGGGGGAGAACATTTAAGAGAAGGAAAGTTTGCATGACTGGTAATTATTATTTTTTTAAGTGGTCTAAATGTAAAAAAGGTAATCGACTTATTATTACTTGACATCGCAAACACGTACGGCTACAATAATAAATGTAGTGTTGTATAAAAAAGTAACTCACTATATTTGGCTCTCGGAATCGAGGTGAAGTTATTTAAATGATAGAAAACGTATAGTGATGGATGGTATAATTTTCTCTGAAAAGGCTTTCGTATATTGCCGACAGAAATTTATTGGGAAGCGTTTTTAGTTTAGTTCGATAAATCTTTTTGGTTGGTATCCTTTATGGAATACCGCTGAAAATATTTAATGTAATTACATTTTGTAATTATTTTCCTGTTAAAATAGAGTTGGAATTTCAAAGAAACGATTAGACCGAGCAGGTTAATCGATTAAATTAATTATAATTATTTTAAGGGATAAAGAACATTTTAGAGAAAGGAATAAAAAAGTCTAGGCATCTACAAAGCCTATGGCCTGTCATTGGTTTTTTAAATTATTCCCGATGGATATAGTGTATGAACATGTTTGACGTTGTGAAATAAATAGTTAAAAAAGAAGGAGGGGATCAAGGGAGGGGATTGAAAGAGGCTCGTGAGTTTAATAGATATAGGGTAACCATAACAATGAGACATTTTATGATGAGATGCAGTGAATTCATCATCACCATCATTACCTTTCCGCATCTAATGGTGCATAGGGCACTGCATTGGTTCATCAATTGCGGCGTATATTGATTTTTTTTTTTGTTACATGAATATAAGATGATAAGTCTTACGCGTTGGGTACCAGTCCAGAGAATATGAAATGTTCTGGTGTAAAAACACATTTTTAAATAAATATTTCAAATCAACCTCATATTCAAAGATCAAGATCTCTTGCTTGGTAGGCAAACGCGCTGACTATTACATCTCGAGACCGACAATATTGCATTAATATTGATTAAAAGTAAATAATATGGAAACATTTCACATCAGAAAGGCTTTGAAAAATAATGTCCCTATTACCAATAATTAAACAACCTTTCAATATAACCCATTATACGATGTTCCATTTTAATTATTACCCTATACCCATTAAACTCACGCCCTTCCCTTCACCCTATCAAAACAATTTATCTCACGACATCAAACATTTTCTTAAACTATTATCAGTGCATTTAGGGGTTGCCTAATAAAAGCATGAAGTTTCAAATCGGCATGTCAGTTTCATATTTTTGTACAATAACTATTGTTAAGGCGTACAGTGGGTTTTGAATATTAGTTTGATTGGCGTCTTGATAAAGAAACGGGCACGTCTCGAAACCAGTAGACATAGAAAAGTCGGTAAGTTGTTATATATAAATATTTAATAACATTTCGAATAGTTATTTGTTTGTTTACTTAAAAAAAAAAACAATGTTCTCTTAAATTTAGTTTGGTAAACAACTTTATTTATCTGATGTTTATAATATGTAAAGATCCGGCGCGATGTTCCGGTTGTAGTCTGTTTTAGGAGCTTTTCCGCATTTGTTCTAGGGACGAGAAAACCACAGAAAACTCGTCAAGAGAAGGCGGACTGTTGTCATTCATCAACAGACCTTTTGATCCACTTGAAGAGTGTTTCGGCATTTGGTGTTCTGGTATCATGATACCTTTTATTGCCTTTATTATATGGGTGGGTCAGAATATTAATGAATCTAGTCCAAATTTTATTAAGTTGGAGTTTAATGTTTCTATGGGTAGATAAAACAGATTTCTATGTTGTGTGTTAGTAAAAGAATAGTGGCTTTTCAATTTTCTCCATAGATGACAATACTACTATTGATTAGAGATCAATATTTCAGAATATTAGTGAATCATGTCCATGTTGACAGCTCGTTCACCATCAGAGGTAATATTATTTTGACTGTTGATTGCTAAAAATGAGAATACTAACCAGATAAAGAATCTACCGATAAAGAAGAAATTATTGATGGTTGGATCATTTGCAATACTTTATAGCTGAAGGTTTTAAAATAAATCATAATCATATTTGGACACATTCAATGATATGGTGGCTCTGAATAATTAAGAAAACACTCTTACTGAACAACACTGCTATTCATTTTTAGATGATACAATCCATCAAACTGTTAATATTTCTACATAAGTATCATAAATTTAAATGATGATTTGCCATTTTATGAAGTTGACCTGCCTAAAAAAGGTCGTGCAAGACCTGTCCAGTGGAGCACAATCGTTCAGGACCCTTTGTACATCTGTTGTCGAGTGGTTACTGATATTTAAAAAAAGGTATGCTAGATTTGATTCCTTATATCCCACCTATTGACCACTGTTTTTATAAACATCACCCCACACAAAGCCACACTTGACAGTCAGAACAAAATGACCATGACGGTTTTGTAAGGAAGGTTTTGAAAACGATGAAGTTATTTACGATTAATGTTGTATTTTAATGTTGCTCTATTTTTTTTTTGTTTTTAATGTGCTTCATTTTTGTTGGGAAAATTTTCATAAAAACAGTGAATCATGTCCATTTTATTTTATTTTATTTGTACTTTTGATATTAATAAAGCCTTTGTGTAACTTATTTTTTGTGTAAATATTTAAATTGATTAATGTACTATCAAAATAAATTAAGTGATTGCAGCAAAAACATCCTTGGATTTTACAAAAGTCTTTCAACTTAGGTCTAGTTATCTCAGAATCAGTATCGATGGACTTAATATTCTGACCCACCTATATCTATCATGTATAATGTTACATCTTTTGACAAGTCCTTATGACTAATCTGTATTTGAACATCGTAATTTCGACTTCTGCAGCGCGCCTCTAGTTGCATTATCTGTAAACCAAAAAGGGGGAAATGCATCAACAGACGGGAGATATATTGGAGAGGGAAATCATTGCATGGGTAGATGTTGATCTCAGATATCTTGAACCTCTACGAGTACCGGGGAACGACGTGGCTTCGGACACTTTTTCGTATTTTTTAAAAGTTTGTGAAGATTCGGGTGGATAAACTATAAAAAATAATTTAAACAAGTCAATTTTTTAAGTATTACATATGAAGCATATAACCACTATCATATTTATGTTATTTTTTTATTTGCTGGTTTTCGAAAAGTGTCCGGAGTCACCACTACAAGTGTGGTGACTTCGGGAGACTATGAAATTCTCTATGTAAAGAGAATTTAATTGAAGTTGTGAGTACAACATACACTAAATGACAAAAATATAGGTTTTTTTGTTGAAATGATGTTGTGTGTAACACATATGGGGTTGAAAAAAGTGAGAAATAAAACCTTTTAATCAACAAAATAGGCGCTTGTATATTTAATGAAAACAAATATTAAAAACATTTGAATGGTATAAATCTACTAATCTAAGTACTTTTGACACTGAAAATTTGGCAGTTGTATCTCGAACAGATAATTTATTGTCCTGTATTTCCAAAATAGCTTTATCCATAATTTATGAATCATATTTCTGATATGGTCGTCCTCCAACCCTTCGTTTGTATATTTGCGGCATGTCCACTTCACCAAAATACGACTTTTTAAAAATAATTTTGTATTCATTTTACGAATAAAAGGCTATAAATCAAACCGATCCATCAAATGATTATTATATTGTACTGATCTGGACACGAGTTTGTTGAACACTTAACAAAAATTCAAGATTAGCAGAGACAAAGTAGTACCACTATTATTATAATAAATCACAACACTAGCAACAAAAAACGAAATATACCTGCGTAGCGACAGGCCGTTCCAAGCATGCTGACGCAAGAGGACTGTGATTCGTGTAACCTCCTCCCTACAGAACCTTGAAGCCAAACGATGTGCCACTGTCCAAAAAGTATCGTAAATAGATGGAAAAAAACATTTTGGTTACATTTCCTATGGATTCTGTTAAAAAGCGATCATTCCAAAGCTACAACGCTCTGCTTCGTATTTCAGTCAGAGTCAGAGTCAGCAAAATTGGGGACTGTATTTTTGAGAGTTGTTGCCCGAGACCTTTTATCCGCTATTTCATTACCAATAATTCCGCAGTGTCCTCATATCCAGACAATGCACACATTTTGTGGGTATCAGTTCGTATATTCTGGATATCAGTTCGTGACAGTGTGGTTGACCGAATTACGATCTGCAATCTCATGACTACATGATTTGCAGTCTGTCAAAATCGTTTTATGTTTACATTTATAAGGCATTTTTTTAAAACGTAAACAATAGCTTCTCCAATAGCCTATATTTAGGTCTGAAATACTGAGCAGAAGTGGTAGAGTTTAAACTTTCTGTCATTGGCTGATTTAAGTGGTCACTTGACACAATGTCTCCAGGTGGATAAAGAATACGGTTATGTGCATGAAATTGAACCAGAATCCTGGACGAGTGCTTTCGACTCGATGGCTGCTCTCAGGTAAAAATGCTGACTAAGGAAATTGAATTATGATAAGTTCGCCTAGATCACTTGATTGACGGGTTTGTCTACAATTGTTGAGGTCTTGGGTCCGATCCCGGGCAGGGTGGATGTAAAATATTGATTTAAAAGGTTATTTTTGATACAAAACTTCATTGTTCCTGGACTGGCGCCTGAGGCGTAAGACTGATCACTTTACAGCCATGTTACAGATTAACCAATTTCGCTGTACTTGGTTTTCAAATGAAGTGCTCTATGTACCACTGGATGAGGAAAGGTTATTATGATGACGATGAATATGATTTTTTATTGATTTATTGCTTATGTTTTTAAAACATATTTTTTTAAAGAAATAAACGTAACATTGGTAAAAAAAATATGAATTAGTTTTTAAACAAAAAAAACAAAATATTGGTTTTGAATAAAAGGAGCATACTGTAATATTTCGAGGAATTACTTTATCGAGTTCCTCGATAATAAACCATTTGATGTACTTTTTGTTTTTTATAGTAAAAGTTCCCCCGATATTTATAGGCCTCTGATATACGAATCCACACGATTTGTACTTAAAAAGCAAACAGATAAACTTTTCGTATTATATGTCATCGATAAGAATACGTGGATAATCTTGGATATATATCATATCAACTTCTAACTACTATAATATATCTACTTTTGTAGGTTTCCTTAAACCCTTGACCTGGGGTGCTATTCAGAATTTTCTCTACTTCCCTAGAGAGTGATTAATTTGGGAATTATTTTTATTTTGCACGCGTTTACATTTTGCATTGTAACTGGCCATATTGATTATTTTACAACTCGTTAAAAATGGCCCTTAAAACAAAATATTTGAATAAATTATAAGAACGCAAATATTTCTTTTTCTTTAAAAATAAAAAAATATAAAAACCAAGTTAAACATCCTTAAAAGTATTTAAGCCAGTATTTCCAGAAAAGGAAGAAAATTTTCTTAACCAAGCGTTAGTAAAATATAAGGTCTGGAGAATTTCCCTCAACGTACACGATTTCAGAATATGAATTAAAATATTTTAACTCATATGAACTTGTCATAATAAAATTTAAAAACCATTTTCTGATAAAATATTTTCTTTTAAAAATATAAATGAGCGGAATAAATAAGAGCCTTTGTCCCAAACTGTAACGATGAAGTGATTAACCTAGTAAATTAGATAATTCTGACGAAATGCTTGTGAAAAAACCTCATAAACTTTAATAAAGAAGTTCAGCCCTACGGGAATTTGGATGTAAAAAATGTATATTTACGCGCGGTTTAAATTAGAGTATTGAATTGTACAGCAAAGCTTTTTTGAAAGTGTATGAAAAAAATAATAAAAACGAACTACTTTGCATGACGTCATTTGTTCTTCCAAATCTAGCAATTGACCAATCCGCAGAACTTACCGCAAAGAAGGGGAACTTGAAACGCCACACTCTAAGTCATTTAAAATATACGAAACTTTAAAAAAAATCATAGCGTTGATAGTACGATACTAAATCCACTGATAATTTTATCGGATAAGAAACCAATGTTGTTATGTCCTTTGCATCTATTTAGTATGTACATATTTTTTTAACACCGTACTATTTCGTAATTGATTTATATTTCAACGAGAAAGTTAAGTGCTACGAAAAATTGGATATAAAATATTAATAATAAATAATAAAATATTATTTTTCTTAACTGGGCAATCTTCAAAACAAACGCATAAAATTGTGGTGTATTATTGTTACCTCACCTCAGAAGGTTGACTATGATCACCGTGTTTTAATTTTTTTTTCGCACACACATCATATTGTATCATTTAAAAATATAAATTTCAATTTGCCTTTAAATAAATAACATATTTAAATTGGTTTTAAGTTTGAAAATGATCAAAGTTCCCTATTCCACGGTACTCTACGAAACAATGGTCATTTTTAAAAAAAAACTACCTTTGATGTCACACATCATTCGAAAACGTCATACTTGAAAACGTCACGAATTGTAAGTTTTAAGCTTTATTCAAATTACTAGACTTTGATCCTTTATATCTCCCTTGTTTCTTAACAGACTTTAATAAAAATAATACCAATTGTCTTGTGATTTTTCGCATTAATTTATTAGCTAGTAAAAAATTCGTTTTGGAATAAAATCATATTTGAACACGGCCTTTTTCTTATCTTCGTTGAAATTTGTTTGTGAATTATTTGAATTATAAAATCTAGGCTGGTGGTAGGTACTTCTTGATTATCGCCCCAAAATCATATTATATTGAATATTGTTATTTTTATTGTGGCGTTAGAGAGGTTAAATGGTTTAATATTAAAATGAAATAAAATACGAAAGATACTGTCATGTATTTTTAAAGACAGTGTTTACCCTCTCGTGGAAGTGTTTATCTAGTCGCTTCACCAAGTCACCCTCCTAAAGAATCCGCCTCAAGGGTTGAAGTTTATTGAAAATTAATACACTTAAATATACCCGCAGAATTATTGCCTTACCGCTTCAGTGACTACAGGGTAAAAAAAATATAAATCTACGCTTGAGGTCAAGAGCTAACATGAAGATACACATTTTGATTTAATAAGCAAAGGTCTTATAATTGAATAAATAAATCTTATAGATATGACTTTTTAAAATTCAAAAACTGCAGCATGTGCATAACTAAAATATTTGTAAAACATTGAACGCAATTTTCATCTGACAAGAGATGTCAACACAAATATTATCAAAGAAACAACCATTGAAAATCTGATGCTATTACATTTCTTCTTGACAAAATAATCGAATCAGTAAAGCAATAATTATCAGTTTATTTGTCACCGTAGAGGGGCCACTTTGCTAACAACGGGAAACCCCCGCCCGGCCCGACTAGTGCTCCAGTTTCGGGCTCCGGGTTCCAAATCCGGAACTTGAACGGTGCGTTGCTAAATGCAGTGTAAAATAACTGAATATTTTTCACATGTATTTTCAATAAATTTGCACCGTCCGCAGTCCATCACGGTGTTAACTCAAAATAATGTACAATCAAAAAGGTTTTTTGTTTTCCTTACAGGACTTTTAAGGTAGGGTAAAAAATAGAATTATAAAGAAATACAACAAAATTTAAACAGGACCTTTAAAGTCCAGTCTCAAGCCAACTATCAGAATGTTTTTTGGGTCTGGATGAACATCGATTTTCACTAAATTCAAATTGTAAATTTGTGTAAAATCAGGTATATTTAAAAATTAAACTTTAAATAGAGATCACCCAACCCGACAACATAGTGCAAAATACAGGTATGAAGCATAAAAGGTGGCTTTGATAAGGTCGATCAAAGTCGAGATATCTGAGTTGGAAAGAATTTGATAAGACTTGATCAAACATGTTTGAAAAATTTAAAAGGTGCATGTGTGCATTTTTTATGCCAATGTCTAAGTACCATAGAGACATGACAATTCACCGATTTAGTTCGTTTTTTCAAGTTCTGAGAAAGCCTTTATTCATAAAATAAAAATATATTTTTTAATTGTAAAGGTATTTTTTAACGAAAGTTGTTTCAAGTTATTGTCATTATTTATGCCTATTTCGTAGAAACAACTTTAAAGCTCTATTTCTGCAGATTTCAGTTTTGGTCCGTTGGGCAAAAACGAATTGAAGCGACGGATTGGTGAAGACCGCAGCAAAATCGGTTCTTAAGTGCGCCCGGCATCGTCTTTTCCATCTAATGGTGGCCAGATTTGAAATTTCGCGCATTCAAATTTGATCCGACGATTTTTCAAAGAAAGATAACGAGTCTCCTCGAAATCTTGATTCCACTGCAGAGAACACCAGTTTTTATGGATTTGGTTTCTGTACCTGATTTTAAACAAAAAAAAATATTAATAAAATTTGGCTGAAAATACGTAAATAGATCGGCTGTCGGCCCGTTCTAATTGCTCGGGAATAGAAAAACATAACTTATTTGTCCAATTGAAAATCGCTTGGGAAATTCCGAAATAAGAACGAAGGTGAATGATTCTAAATTAATAAAATGCATCTAATTGGAGTGGAGTGCACCGGACTTTCAAAAACTCAAATATTAATTAACAAAATTGTAAAAATGTTCAAATTGTAAATACTGTAAATTAAAATAAAATTTTAATTAATACAAAAAATAAATGCATAAAAGAGTGTCCAAAACAAGTCACTATAGATCGGTTTTACAAATAAAAATGATAAATATTTTAAAAAAAATGTGCAACCTTTTTTGTCTTCTTTGATGGTGAGTTAATTCAAACGTAACATTTTTAATAATTATATTTAAATTGAAATATTTCTAAGCGTTTTTTCTGAATAGCAAAAAATTCAATTTTTACTTACAATTTTTAAAATTAATAATAATTACAATGTTACAAAAATACTGTGGGATATTCCTGTACTCAGTAAGCTAGACGAACGATTCAACAAGATTTTGATTGTTTTAATGAATGGGGCGATATCAATGTATTATTTTCTTCTTAACATTGACATATTATGTAAAATAATGTCTTTCTAACGACTTTTGATTGGTTTTTAAAATAAAGGATCGTTATACTACCTATTTTTGTTAGTGTATGTCATAACAAGAACACATTGATAAAAAAACACCACAACACCCAGACCAATTGAGAAAAAAATATTTCTTGGATTCTTTTCTTGCAACTGGCGGGAATCAACCCGCGACGCCAGTTTCACAGATGGCCGTCTAACCCACTGCGCCACGGCGCCTGTCTGAACAGGAACAGGAACTGAGTTGCTTATAATTATCGCCAAAACAATACAAATAAATTACTTATCCTGAAATCTTCTTGTAAACTCTCTTTTATATGGAATAATGTAGTTCAGTCGCTATATGTTTCTAAGGATTCGAAGTGAACTGGTGTTGAGAAAATCCAAAAGTCCTATTTGCCCTAATCTAGAATTATATAGCCGATTATTCGAAAGACCTTAAGCCGATCGCTCGGGGTTTGAAACCTCCAACACAGTAACCGGGCGTCAGGTAAAAGGGTCAAACAGCAAAACACTCGTGAATTGAACATTTGTTTTCCTTTCTGGTTCTTTAGATGAGTTGTCGCTAGGAGTTAAGCGTGGATGAGATGCCGACTTATTGCCTTAGTTGGTAGGTAATCTTCAGGAACATAGGATGCACACGCGCGCTGTGATGTACGATGCTCAGATTAGTTAGCAAACGCGCTCCTTGCAAATATGTACACAAGTCTCCCGAATCTGGGCTGATTGAAGGAAAATTCGTTTATTTGTTTACAGAACTCAATTGTGATCAACGTTATTAAGAGTTAATTTTGGTTTATTTAAACATTATACAAAGTACTAGCAATTTCTGCCAACCAACAATAAAAATATAACATACGAAAATAAAAATCATGTGAATATATTTTTTCAAATCATGATAATAGAGAGGCAAAGTGAGGAAAATCTAGTGATATAACATGTTTTTTTCTTAAAACAGAAACTACCCTTAGAAGTATTACTTACCTAAAACCCAATGTTTTCTCAGCTTCCCATCTGGGCCTCGATTATAATGGGAAGTTATTGGCCCGTTAAATCAATAAAATATCATCATTTATTACCGGAATATCTTTGATTTATTATAAAGTAAAAAAATCTAAATAAAATTTTCTATTAATCGAATTAACTACTACTATTACTACTACTACCGTCCCGCCATTTCTTCACACATCTTGTCATACATGCCTTTCAGTTGTGTCTCCTTTTGAGATGACCAGACTTAAGATTTCGGTTTATTTGATAATGCCACGCACTTCTTAGTCGTCCTCGTCCTACCTGACTATTTATTCTCGTCATAATCTTATGAATTATATGTGTCTTTGGTTTGCACTCTCGCTTTATTTTATCATTCGTAATCCCGTCATACCGACATTGATTTCTACACAGTCGCCAAGAGTTCGCATTCCAACCGCGTTCACTCCGCTTTTACTCTTCCTCTCCAATGTTTCACTTCTGCATCTGAGTGTTGAGACCAAAACTCCGTAGTACATTTAAACAATTTAGACAACAAGTAGGAACCTAGGTACTTGATAACAATTGAATTTCAAATCTAAAAATAATTACTTAAGACTTGGATAATTAGTTTCTAAGTATAAGTTTGCGTTTGAATTCCAAAACATAAAAAAAATCATTTTCAAATATGAAATTCTTTTGTCAAATGTCAAATTCTGCTCTTCTACCAACAAGAGTACACTTTATGTAGGAATGCTATTTTCAAAAATGTATCAAGTGTCGGTTAATATTATTTTATCACTATTGAAAATCAATTCAAAAGAAATAAATGGGTAGAAATAATAAGTAATTAAAGAAGGAATCTGATTGTGATCTATAAAAAACGAATGTTGTTTGTAAACATTAAAACAACTTTAAAAAAAAAAAAAAATTTTTTTTGAATGTGTATTCTCTTCGAACGATAAACGAAATATGTACGCTCCTAACTTTTTTATACCTAACAGATTGAAGATTTTAAAATCTATAAATATGCCCATGGTAAAGTCTATAATTTTGCTGACCACCGCGCGTAAATCGGTCCAGTGGTTATTTAGTCTATAGAGGACACACGTAAGGCCGTGTATGATTTGTTTTATTTGTTTTACGTTCATTCGATACTGACGTAGAAAAGTTAAGTAAAATGATAAGCGAAAAAGCGAATACCTTTTGACAGTTTTTTTTCGAAGTATAATTTTTTGTCAGAAGGTATCTTCTAAAAGTGTTTAATAAAGGATCAGAATGAATTAATTTAATTTGTTTATTGAAAAAAAATAATCTTCTTTAAATAACTCCCGTTCTTCAAATTTTCATCAATCCGTAAATTGATTTAAATTTTGTTTAATGTTCCTTGAGTAGGTAACTAATTTATGGGATATTAAATCTGTTAAATATAAATTCCACAGACGTCATCACAGCGCTACGTGAATTGGATCAGGAATAGTTAAGTGACTTTAGTACTCCTTGCTCCAAAGGAGCCATGGATTATCCTTAGGAACGACATTCCTTCGACAGGAAACCCTCACTTCAGCAATATTATTAGACCGAAAATTCTTACGAAGAAAATACATTAAATAGGTGCACAGAGTTTCACGGACACTGTTATCAATATTTAAGACCTTTTTGGCGTAATATCCGAAACCTCAACCCTTTCAGAAATGCATTAATTCCTGAGGATAAAACCAATACTCTTAATTCGATATGAAATAAAGGAATATCTCGATTTTTTTTGTTGTAATGCCATTAATGTATTTCATTGAATATATTTATTTCAAAATGAATTTAATTTTAAAAGTTTTTAACGACGTATTTTTTTTCTTTTGGTAATATTTGGAAGAAACTTGGCGGTAACAAAACCGAACTTACGTAAAACAAGGTTTACAAAAGTAATCTTCAAGCTGAAATAGAAATAAAACCGGGTTGTGGTCCCGTGCTAGTGTCGTGAACTCGTGAGTCAAAGATCCGAGGATTGCACCCCACTCTACCACAACTTGATTTCCATTTTTAAATAGTGAGTTATTTACAACTCGTTGAAAATGGCCACCAAAAATTGAAATGTTCGGGTAAATCATAAGAACGCAAAGATTTTTTCAATCAAAAGAGTTCATCAAATTATATAAAAGATATAAATTATTTTTACTAGTTATTTTATAGAGTAATATTATTCGAAACATCGATTGTATAAATAAAAAAAAGTTTTATTTTGCAATTTTTTTATTATTTATTCGGATAACCAACAGCTACATTTATCATATAAAAATAGCCAATTACAGATTTTTATAAGTAGCATCACAGTAACTTAAAATATTCTCAAACATAAAATAAACAATGATTTATATCCAAAAGAAATAAATAAAAAAAACACTTCAAAATTATTTTAAAGAAAGCGTTGCACGTCATTATGATTATTTGCGAAAAAATCTATAATCAATGATTTTTTTATAACCTTAAAAATTATTGAAAGTTCGCCATAATACAAATTTTGCTTGTAATTAAATGAGACAAGAGCAGCATGAAGAAGAAATCTATTTTGAGGAACTTTCTGACGAACAATAATATGGAGTTTAGTTTAGTTATATTTATATGATTGTTCATAAGACATAATTTAACATTTACACGCCAACAAAAAAATTCATAACAATTATTATGAGTGTCGACCTAATTTTGATTGCACTTAATTTGATTTATGATTGCAAAGAAGAATTAAAAAAAAATTACATACAGGTTTCAAAGGCCAATTATTAGAGTGGACATCAATAAAGATTAATGAAGGAAACTGTATTCTTAGCAACTTAACGAGAGTGCATTTTATGCCAAAGTTTTGATACGAAATTGCGGATCACAATTTTCAATAAAAACGCATTTTGAAAAATCATTAAAATTCGTAATAAAATCATTAAATATTTTGCGATGCATTACTTCTTTGTAACATTATTTTAAGATTTTGCGATGGCTTAAACATCAGCTGAAAGAATGAAGCAATATAGAGAAAGACTGAAAAACAGCAACCTGGAAAAATACGACCAGCAACGTTTCAAAAATTTAATGAAACTCAAATCGAAGAAAAATAAATTTTCAGACTTAATCGAGGATGAAAAACAAATTAGCCGAAATAATAGGCGAGATGAAAAGAAGGAAAATCGAAATGCTAAGAAACAGCTAAATGAGAAGATAAAACCATATACTTCAGTCGAAAATGAAGCAATTGAGTCCAAAAAACATACAAAAAATTATCAAAGACTATCACTGCGTACATATTACGCAACAATACGAAATAACGCAAGTAAAGAAACGAAACCGTTATATATAGAGCTTCTAAGAAAAATAATCTACCACACAAACATGCAATCTATAAATAAAATCGAGATTCTGAAAACTCAGTTGTTAAAATTTATGTACATATAAAAATTTAGAAACAAACAATGGGCGTTTATTTCGGTACTTGTAAAATTGAATGAGTGATTTAATTTACCACTCTAGTTCAGAAAGGTTCATTTATCTTCAAAAACTTTATACGTAAACCCATTCTTATATGTTCGGGGTTTGCTAAAGCTCGGGTTTCCTAGGACAGCGGTGCCCGTATTTTAACGGCCGTAGTGAACATTAATGCGGTTGACAGCCGTCGTAATGGTGACTAGAGAGTGGTTTCCTATAAAAATAGTGTTGATAACACAGTTAAAAAATAAAACCACTCTCTAGTCACCACTACGACGGCTGTCCACCGCATCACCGTTCACTACGGCCGTTAAGATACGGGCACCGCTGTCCTAGGAAACCCTAGCTTAACAGACAAATTAGTTACGGTCTCAAAAAAAAAAAAAAAAACATTTACTTATAGAAAACTGAATCTACATACAACTATAATTTTATTTTAATGTTGTTCAAACTTGTTCAATTTGTGTAAATCCATAATATTTTTCATTCGATTTATTTTACATTTTCAATTAATCTATTAATGTTACCAAAAATGATATCGCTCGCTTCCTGCAGACTAAAAGATTTATCAAATGGATATAAAATCGAATTACTTTATCTGAAATAGCCATATAACTTTTTGATTGATTATATTTTGTGGTAACTAATTTATGATTCATTTCAATCCACATTGATTTGTTTTCCGATACAAATTGTTTTTCTAAAACGGTGTAAAATAATTAAAATATTAATTTTAAAGTACCATTAAATTGCAAAAAATCGGAACATTGTATAAATTGGCATTTTTTCAAACGAGGTACAATTATTTTGAGAACCGCTGATATACATATATACTTTTAAAATACATTAAAATAATAATAGTATGTAAATGTTCCAATAAAAATGAAGAAATCGCAAGAGTAAAATACTTAAAACATTTATGAGAAAGTTGAAAAATTAAAAACAAAGATATAAAATACCAAATCAATAATTAAAGTAACGATAAAAATAACTGAAAATCAGAAAATTAGCAACTAAAAATACCAATTTCAAATACTTAAGCAAAGACAAGTCAAGAATAAAAATAAAGTGTTAAATTAGAAAAAAATCTACAATTTAAATTAATGATAAATAAACATTCATTATTAATAATTTATATTTATATAAAACATTGATTATTAATAATTTATAGCCTTTAAAGGCATCTTATTCTTAGTACCTCATCTAGAACTCCGATTCTTCGATTATCTTTTACTTCAATGTGGAATTAATTAATTTTCAAAAGAATCAGTAGTTTTATTTTTAATTTAAAGCTAAAAGACTTTAAAAATAAATATTTATGTTCATTCAAACAGATTGATCGCTAGTCAAATTTTTAATCAATGTATTACTGCGAAACTTTAGTCAAAATGATCAAATTGAAGAAAAAAATCCGGTTCTTCATATCTGTCAACAATAATTATCATCAACAAGAATTTCTGTGAGCTATAAACGGCAGATTCATTTGCATTAATGTATGCTAATTTATTATCTCCGCTATACTTGAAAGTTAAATTTGATTTCCAAACTTCTTCACGACTTGGGGTTTCATTTTATATCTTAGTCATAATAACTTCTCGCACAATTCTTTAAAAGCCCGCTTATTGATTGATGAAGAATCAGACCGTTTTATTTGTTCATTGAGTTAGACAAAATTATAAAACAGTGGTTGAAGTTTGCTTAAAAGATAAATAAAATAAAACTTAAACAAAAGGTGCGAATGTAGAGCTTTTACATTTTTGGAATTTTTACTATTTAACTTATGTTTATCAATCATCATTATTATCATCAAAATCTTATGGTGCATAGGACACTGCTTAGTTAAAACACTGCGTATCTTGATCATCTATTACAGGAAGGCAAGGTAATCACAGTCAGCTGTCAGTTCAAGTCCAGTTCAACCGATGGGCGTTATGAGATACACGGCGACTCTAAGCACCTCACTAACGAATAACATTTTATGCATTTTATTCGTGTTTTTTTTTTAAAAAAACTCTGTTTCATCTAGGTCGATAATTTTCATTTATGTTTTGAATTGAAGTAATTTTTTTTTTAAAGATTTAATTGGGCAAAAATCACATATAAAATTATTTTAGTCATAGGTTCTAAGAATCCCATCTCCGGTGGGTGTGAGTTAATAAATAGAAATATTGAAGAAATTCGCTAGTCAAATCTTCACAGATTTGAAAAAAAAAAAAATTTTGTAAATAAATTTCATCAAAGGTACATGTTTTAAAAAAATTCTATACATATTTAAAAATCAAATCGAGAAGTCAAATCTTCACAGATTTAAAAAAAAATATTTTTTTTAGAAATAAATTTCATCAAAGGTACATGTTTAAAAAAAAAATCTATACATATTTATACATCTAGTTAAAGTTATCACTGTAACTCTTCAAAAAAAGAGGCTAACTCTTGTGCTTGGAGAGTGACTAACATTGTTGTAGTTGTTTATTTTTAAGAGTTTTTATAATTTTAAATGAATGAGGACCTGAGAAAAAAAATAAAAACATAGGATATATAAAGAAAAAAACTAATAACAATAAAACATTGATACTAATTAAAATTTAATGTAGTTTTTACACGTGTTCAAAAAAATTCTTTAGATTTACTTTAACTTTATTTATTGATATATTATTTTTAAAAGTTTTTAGTTCATTGGAAAGATTATTATAAATATTTACACCTTTGAAGATAAAGCTTTTTTGACCATGACTTGTGTGGAATTTAGGAATTTTAATATTATGTTGGTATCTGAGTGACTTATTTATATCAAATTCTTTTTTTTTTCTTTTTTAAAAATATGTAAAATAGAATTTATTTTATAAAGAGTGTCTACTGTATGAAACTTAAATATTTTATAAGGACTTTCCGTATTAAATGTTGATGGTTTCTTTAAAATTACTTTAATAATTAATCTTTTAACTATTTTAAGAGGGTTTAATATATTGGCGTATGAACCACCCCACCCTACAATACAATACAATAGAAAATGTTATGCTGTGTATAAAGTTAATACTTAAACCAGTATTATAAATGCCTGAAGTTCCATATTATTTTTATCTTTTAAAATATCTATCAATATTACAACCAACAATTTGCAACATTGCAAACATTAACAGAACTATTAATTTAAGACATTATGGAAATTATGGATTATAAAATGAATTGTTTCTTTTACATCTTATTTTACGTTTAACCGTAGTCTGTTTTTGAGCCTTGTTTCATTACTGCGATTTTGAGGGGAAGTTAGAATCCAATTAAACTTTCTATCGGAACCCCACGCTTAAATAAAAGCTAAATCGAAATTTTTCCTTGAAAAATCATAAATTGTTTAACTCGAGTCGGGAGGCAGGGACCAGGGACCAGGGAGCAGGAAGGCGTAGCATCTCAAGTATCGTACATATAGTCAGTAATATCGTGTCAAAGGCGAATTGCGGTATGCAGATTGTTTTAATTGCCAATTAGAAGTTTGAATATTAACTTGAAGATATTTCTGCAATGGCACTCCACTCTTTGTGAAACAAACAATTACAAACATTTTATAAATTGATCATTCGAAATAACGAAAGTTTATAAATTAACAGAGATATTTATATATTTATTTCACAGTTTTATAATGTACAGAGTTTTTTGTTTCAGGCTCCTGATAGCGAGGAAATTTCTGTGTTTAGGCACGACCTTATTTTCTCTGCCTGTTTTTTTTTCATTAAATGATGCTTCAACAATTCAAATCAATAATAACAATATAAAAATATGAAAACTAAATACAAATTCGAAAACATGCCAATAATAATAAAACTTATGCATAAAATATTAAATAAATTACAAAATATACCGTTAACAATAAAAAATAAAACATTAACGTAAACACTTATAGTAATGAAAAAAATATAGATTACAAAACATAAAAAAAAAAAACAATCATAGAAGATATTTTAAATTTAAAACAGAAATATTTATAGTCATAGAAATAATTTACTGTTATCATTTTAAATTATAGTTTCCTAACAAATCAATTTTAATTGCTTTCTAACCAAACTCCTTGTGTAGATATTCAATATATCTCTTTATTTTGTTTGGTGGGGGTAGAGATATTTTGAGTGACCAATATTTCTTTATTACATTTATATTGTTCTGAATAAAAAAATATTGTGCGGTCTAAAGACAATATTTCTAGGTGCCCGAGATCCTAATTAACCGTGTTTCAAAGAGCCGATCAACTGAGACCCGGATGGCCGATGAAACGAGTCTCGGAAGGCTGATGATTACACGAGGCCCAAATGGCCGAAATATCCTAGTTAGTAGTTATATTATTATACTAAAAAATGTACTTGTGAAGCACTAACTTTGTGGCTATATATTATGATAATTATAATAACTAAACTTTATATTCAACTTTTTTTTACTGTCCGGTTTTAAAGCTACACAAAGGTATAATTTACTAAATTATACCTTGATAAAGGATCTTTTGTAGCTTTGAAGCCGGTCAGTTGAAAAGAAAACAAGTGGTTAAAAACGTTTTTTTGTTATTTGAATGGTTGGATTTACATTTCTTACCCAGAAATATATTACGATACTACAAATGATATTAATAAAAGCTCCAGACTGGTGGTGTATATCAGATCAGGATTACATGTTTACATGACCGAATTCAAGTTATCGCAAGCGAATTGCTCGAGAATTGCAGGAGACTGCTGCGATGTACTGCATAGATCTACTTTTTTTAAGCATTTTGTCCAGATGTTTACTAAAACATATGTTTATTTAACACTTTGTATCCCGGAGCCGTGTAAACACGTGATTATATAACCACGCGTTGTGTCCCGGTCCCGTGTTTTCACGTGGTTTACCAGCTGTCTAAAAAAGTGTACTTTATTGACATCTAGTGACTTACATTAATACTTTTTCTCTGCTGGTAAACTACGTAAAAACACGGGACCGGGACATAACGCATGGTTATTATAATCACGTGTTTTCACGGCTCCGGGATATAAAGCACAATAAAAGGAGTGAGACCCTGTATATGTGTGAACATTGCAATGTGGCTTTCTCCATAAATGCCAATGTCGGCAAAACTATCATACAAAAATGACTTATTAAATAGTTTAAAATAAATATGAGAAGTTTCGATTGATTTAAATTAGTATTTTTATAATTATAACACTTTTAAGAAACTCTTCACAAAGCATGAAATTTCACAAAATGGGCGGGGCACAGAGTAGATTCTATGTGTATTCGGCCGGTGCTCAAAGTGTTAATAACTCTTATTTTTGGTATTTTTTAATAATATACATGTTTCCACTTTCCACTATGTTGTGTCCCAGCTTAAAGCAAGGCCCTTGGTCTTGTACGTTTTTTTTTGTAATATGTGTATTTATATAAATAAATAAATCAATTACATAAATAAATAAAATTAATAAAATTAAATAAAATAACATTCTAACAATATCTTTGTATTCTAGCTGCGAGTGCATATAGTAGATCACTGTCCTTGGCAAATATCGTTACGTTCCTGTACTCCCTTGAGACCATATTAAATGAAATGAAGAATTTTGGATATCAAATCTTTATTAGATATTAACTTTCTACCCAACGAACACTTGCAAACAAATTATGATTATACTATAAATACTTTTTTGTCGAAAAAAGGCTGGCTGAATCTAAATTTTGATGCAGTAACGAGGGAACAAAGTAGCTCTTGTAACAACCATAAAATATAATTACAAAGAAAATAAAATATTGCAATATCTTTATTATTCATTCTCATATAACCGATCATTATACTATTTCTTTAAGTATAAATTCAGAGACTTTTTTAAAAAAAAACACTTTAGAACATTCTACAGTTATGTATGCACATTTGATTTAGAAAATCAAGATTTAGAAAACGAAATATAATATCTTTTTATGGATTTATATCAATAATGTATTGGAAAATTTTATGTCATTCTTGAAACACAAAATTACTAAAAATTGCAATGCTCTACAAAAAACCACAAGATAATCAATGTGATAATTTATTAACATTCGAATACAAAAAACCTAGGTTTTTTTGCAAAAAAGAACAAAGAGTAGCAAATGAAAATTATTATGGAAAAATTATATACATGAAAAAAACAACTGCAATCCTTATAAAATGTGGAAAATGGTTATGGAAATAGCAGGAACCTCTTTTACGAAGAAATTTCCCATTGAAAAAATGGAGATCAATGGCAATAATTTAGTACCAGATAGTCAATTGATAGCTAATCACGCTAACGTATATTTTACCTCTTTTGGTAACTCCCTTGCACATAACATACTAAACACTTAACATATAATTGTATTATGGGTTGGTAAATACAATACTGACAAATGGTTTGATTGGCTGGGGTAGCTGCACTAAAACAACTATGAATTCAGTCGATATAGCTAAACAATTAGTAATAAGATTAATATTTTTTTTTTAAACTTACCAATATCCAAGTGGTTCACTCTTCAAAAAAATTCAAGCACTAGATATTTGTCGACAGTATAAATTGAAATCAGTAGCGGTCACGTATCTCAATATTAAAAACAATAATAATACCGTAACAAATAATGGAAGCAATACAACAAAGAAAAGCAAAGAAAAGTTATAAATTAGACGGGGATTATGAAATTCAGGTCAATTCAACAAATATACAGTAAATTTATTGGGATTTTTTCAGTTTATTTAAAAAAAAAAACAATTTACAATAAAAATAATCAAAGTCTTGATTTTCATTTACAAATCTAATCATCCTGGGCAGAGGCGCATGGAAACCATAATTAGTCTTCTGATGACCGAGGAACAGAATTTCATTATTTCTGAGTCTACATGAAGACACATTAAGGGATATTTGTTGGAGAAAAGTCGGGACATTGAATAAACTATTAAGTATTTTAAATATGCAAACTAAATCAACATTGTAAAAGACTGGATATATTAAGGAAAACTTCCATATCGGTATAGTTATTTCTTGTGATCTCTAGTTTGTACGCAATTTATTATAAATTTAAACTGAACTGATCCGATGCGATTTATATGAGTAACATATGGAGACCATATTACGGAGGCGTATTCAAGAATGGGACGAATCAATGAGCAGTAAAGTGTTTTTAGAGTTAACATGTTTTCAAAATCGGATGTAGCTGTATTACTAATCCAAAGAGTTTTAGATATTTGTTAATGATATTTCATCTTATGGCAATACCAAAAAATGCACCTAGCGGCGAATCTTTGCATTAAAATAAAGCGTGAGCGAAAATCAATTCAACAGGAATGTAGTCGTAAAAAAATCAAGTAGATCATCTACATACTGATGCTGATGATGATGATTCTGATCATGATGTAAGTTTTTATAATTCTATTTTAACGATGTCTGGGTGCTCCAAGATAGGTTCTAATTAGTTTATTGTTTAATAAGTTCCTCCCAGCAACTTACCTACCATTTATCATTGCCATTTACTATTACCATTTACCTATGACCAAATGTCGTATCATATTTTATTTTATTATTACATACTTATAGTATAGATGACGGCTGAACATAACCTTAGTTAGATCATTAATGATGTCTTAAATTGATTGAGAATATATAATTTATATTTTTATTTAATCCCGTCATTACTTATTTCGAGGGAGACTCGTGTTGTCTTGACTAGGATAGTTGGTGAACACAATGGGATTATCCGGAACTGTCGTTTCTTTATTTTTTCTTCCAGCCTTCTTTATCTATAGATAGTTGATAAAAATCTTGTTTGCTAGAAGACAACCCTTCAATTGTCTGGGATTACTTATATTTCTTCTCAATTATCTATATCATTTTTATGGTTGGAATGAAAGATTCCGTAGGAGAATAACTGCCTTTGAGTGTGGTGACCCTTACACTACGCACACGTGGCCTACCGTACTATTGTATAACAATGTAAAGGGCACTTCTGAAATTTATATTTTAATATTAGTTTTACATACTTATTGAAACGTAGTAGAAAGTTAATCACAATCATATTATTTCGATTGATACCATAGCCTTCAACCTTTCTTTATAAAATATCTATTTATGAAAAGTAAATTCCTACGTATATCTGTATAATATATCGAAATTCATATGAAATACCCAAATTGATAACAATAAAATGCTCGTGAAGGGTTCACAATATATTGCAGGGGGTTGGTTGAATCTTAAAATATTTAGTTTCGATTTCATAGAAAACAAATTGTATGTTTTCTATGTGGTAGAAAATAAATCGTTTTAGCTTTTTCAAAAGTTCACCATTGAATTATTTGTATAATATGTTTTGTCTACCACATAAACAAATTTACATTTAACAACATTTTGAGTCTGTCCAAATTCCTGTAGACTGGACTGGATTCAACTCCCTGGGGAGCTGTTTATATTAACATACTACAACAGAGATGAAGAACATTTAAGAAAAGGTAATATAGAAGTCTAGGCATTTACAGGGCTTATGACCTGTCAATGGCTGGTTAAAGTGACCACTTTATACACTGTGTAACATTCACCATTCTGCCTATATTTGAACATCTATATTCCTTCAATTCTTTCATCTGTTGATGTTTGTGAAGTTAAAAAGCTGAAACCTTTATTTATGCGGGTAAACTAACAGATTCTCCGTGATACCTCGATGTAACACTGTGATAAAAAAATTATATGAAATTGTTTATAACTTTTAAAATCTGTATTTATTCTTCTAAATATATTTCATCGCCACCAAAGTAATCCCCTTCCGATACAATACGCTTACGCCAAAGTTTTTTTCCAATCTTAAAAACAATTGTCAAAGTAGATTTTCGGAATGGCCTTTAAAATGCGCAGCGATTCGGTTTTTATCTCTTCAATTGTGTCAAAACAGTGTCGGTCTCTTAGGTTAAGGAAATAGTCGAAAGTCAAACAGTGCTAAATCAGGTGAACGATGGTTGTGGAACGATATGATTAGAATTATCAATGTAGTGCAAGATTGTTTATTATCGTGGTGCAAAAACCAAAAATTGTCTGCCCATAATTCTGGTCTCTTTTAGCAAATAGCTTCATAATATAAATGTTGCATAGCGCTTAAATAATATTTCTTGTTAATTCTTTCATAATGCACCACATCACGATGATCGAAGAAAACAGTTAACATGATCTTGGTTTTTGAACGACTTTGGAGCAATCTTTTCGGCCTTGACACTCTTTTTGCACGGTATTCGCTTGATTGGTCGGTTGTTTACGGGTCATTTGCATAGATCCAAGTTTCATCTCTAGTAATCATGCATTTTATCTTATTCTGATTGTAGAAAACAGCGGAGAGACTATCACTCCCTCTCACTTTTGTTCAATATACTTCATGGTCCTAACGCTCCTATATACCTGTGTGAAAAATTTCAGCGCTTATCAGTTCATGGTTTACCTTTTCGTTCTCATTCTCTAGGCACTCTCTTAATACCCATACACAATTCCTCTTTCTTCTCTAACTCATATAGTGTCCATGCGGCTCGACTGTGGAATCATCTCCCATCCACCATCAAATATGTTACTACATTATCTCTGTTTAAATCACGTCTGAAGAAACATCTTCTTTCTCTTCCTTAATCTCTCCTCCTTTCCTTTTTCCTCTTTCCTCTTTCCTATTTTTCCTTTTTCCTATTGAGTAATAGTTTTGATTTAAGGTAATTTATAAACAAATACGTTTATTTCTATTTTTATATATTTTTCACTTTTTAATCTTTTTTTTTTTTTTTCTATTGAATATGTTCTGTAACTTGAATTATAAAAATAAAACTTTTATTTTATTGGTTGGTTGGAAGAAATTGCCATTTGGCAATAAGCCCGCCAATGTACAAATGACATTATGTACAAAAAGTTAAATTAATAAAAATGCATTGTTTCAAAAACTTTAATGTGACGCTGTTTTTTAAAAAAAATGTGCATTTTTGGCATCTAACGAGATTTCACTCTTTCCAAGCACAAAACATCTAAAATGGTCTGAACTGATTCAAATGAAATGTAAGCAGTATGACCGAGGTCTCTAATTGTTAATCGACGATTTTTGAGTGCCAAATCTTTGATTTCCTTGATTTTGTCAGTTGACGTTGATGGTCGTCCAGGGCGATTTTCGTCGGTTTTTGTCTTCAGCAATATTCTCAACGTTTCTACAGTAAAAAAATCATCCCGCCATTAATGTAACTTCTTTGCTCAACAAAATCAGACATTGTTGTAAAAAAAGTTTTAAATTTTTTAGTTGTTCACAAAACACCTGCGTAACTATCGGAAAAATGGAGATATTGACATGAAATTCGACACAGATGTCAGAATAGTACTACCAACCTAAAAACAAGATTTGCCGAAATCGAAGAACCTGTGTATTTTAAATTTAAAAATTACTCAAAACAATGTAACGCAACACACTACAATATTGCAAAAAATTGTTAACCTCTTTAAGACGATTTATTTGACAAAATTGTTTACAAGTTTTGTTTATTACAAACGGCAAAGAACTTTTAGTCATTTACGGATTGGAAATAAATCCCAAGGTATTTTTAAAGTCTGGTTTAGAAAACGAAGCTTTTATTTTAATTGTATCTTATTTTTCAATTAAAAAAATTAATCACAATGAAATATATATGACATTTATATTTAGATTGTCATTACAAAGGTAAAAAAAATTAAGAGTGGCTTAACACTTTTTTGCAAAACGCCATCCAGTTTAGCGGACGTGAACGTAGGTGCGGGCGATGCAAACCTAATCGCGTTAACGAAACTTGCTAACTTTGTTGCATTACACAAATAGAGTGAAACTGTCCATTAAAACACTATTGACTCGTAAACTAGGTTAAATGCCACACAATATAACAATAAGACTAAGTTGTGTTTAATAATATACGTAATTATGTACCAAAAAAGTAATGTTCGTATGTAAATCCTCGATAGACCAAATAACCACCGGACCGATTTACGTGCAGTTTTTTTCAAAACGATAAAATTTACGCTAGGCATTTTTATAGCTCTTAAAATTGTCAATCTAATCAGTACAAAAAAAGTTAGGAGAGTAAATGTTTTATTCATCGACCTGCAAGGCATTCGGCGAGAATGCAAAAATAAAAATGAAAAAAATTACACTCTCCAATTTTTTACTGGACAAAAAAAATATATTTGAATATTTACAAACAAGATTCGGTTTTTGTGGATCCCAATCCCTTGAATTCAGTATAATTAGTACAAATTTATCTCTTTTTACTGGATTTTTGGTAATGCCTTAATAATGTAAACTGACATTAAATACATTTTTGAGAATTGCATTCCTACGAAAAGGGCACCCCTGTTGGCAAAAAGAGCAGAGTTTGACAATCACAAAAATAATTCTTAATTTCAATATTTTTATATTGTTTTAAATTCAATCATAAACAAGTACCTAGGCTAATACTTTCAAATGAAAAGTTACATCATCTTTTTGACGTTGATTTGAACGATTTTTACACGCTTTCAAGACGCAATCAGGCATTTAAATGTCAAGCTCAAGTCAAAACCCGGCTGGCGATCAAAGAACGACTAAAAACGGGTTGGGCATGACTGATCGTTTGAGCATGAGTTAATTGTCATAATTTGAAAGTGCTCAAGGTGCGTCTTTGTGTATAAATAGGTCGATGGTTTTATTTAAGAAAACCGAACCTGTTTCTATGATTACGCAAAGCGCCCTTGAGGTGATTTAAGTGGCCACTTTACACACTGTGTAATATTTACCATTTTGCCTATGTTTGAACATCCATATTTCTTCAATTCTTCCATCTGTTGATTTGAGTGAAGTTAAAGAGCTGAAACCTTTATTGTTGTGAAGAGATTCATCTGACTGAATTATTTCACATACTAGGCAACGCCTGAAAACTATTTTCCAATTTTTAAACTTCTTCTTGGAGCAGTTTGTTTCCTTACAATATTTGAGTTTGTCCAAACGTTCGTAGACAAAAGACTGGATTTGGACTGGAAGAATTGAAGAAATGTAGATGTTCAAACATAGGTAAAATGGTTAATGTTACACAGTATGTAAAGTGGCCACATAAACCAGCCAATGATAGGTCATAAGCCCTGTAAAATGCCTAGACTTCCATATTTCCTTATTTAAGGTATTCTCCATCCCTGTTGTAATTTGTTAATCTTAATGACTCCCGAGGGGGTGAAATCCAGTATTTTTGAAAATTGATACATTTTTTTAGAAAGGATGTAGGGACGTTATCTGGACCTGAATTTACGAAAACTCTAGTGTAAATAAATAAGAAATAATATCATTTAAATCTATATTTATGCTATCTGGGTTCAAATCTATAACTGGACCGAGGTTAGATAGACTATGGTAAGGTTTGGCAGTATCATTGCCGTAAATTTTTTTGAAAAAGTCTGCAAATAGGTCAACTATACCCGTTATGTAATCAGCTTTAGTATCACCCAAATACATTTCAATAGACATTCCACTGTCTTCTTTTCCCAGTGAGTTAGCATAACTCCAAAAACGTTTGAGATTATTTAGAATATGATTTTGTGTTTGGAAAATATAGTTTCTATAACATGATTTCGATAATATTTGACCAGTGTTTCTAGTCTCTGAAAACTCATAATATAAATTTAAAGTTCCGTGCTGCTCATATCTTTTGAGAGCTATATTTTTGGCTGTCACAAGATAAATCAAGCTTTTATTGAACCATGTGGGGTATTTTGACTATTTTAAATGTATGCGCGAACACTGTTTCGACACCATTCAGGCAAAAGTCACTAACCGTAAAAATGAGTGTTGAGAGTTAAATATGCTATTTGAAGCGTAAAATTATGTTCTTTTAGAGGCAAACGTCACCAAGGTAACTTAGAAAATAGTGCATAAATATGAAGGATTCATTTTTTACTGTTTGACTTATTATTATACATTAAAACATACAAAAAAATGTTTCTTTAACTCTTTAGTGGCAATGATGTTACACGAGTCTACATAATATAAACGTAATATATCTCTCTTATTTACTTAAATTATGAATTTATATTTTTTGTAATTTCTTCAAATAGACGTTTTCACATCGGACTTGGAGAGTAATATTTGTATAACTATGCCGGATTTAAAAAAAAAAACATTTATCCTTACTGTGCGAAGAATATTTATACAAATGAAAGTGATGCCTATACTACAATAAATATGTTGTGCTACATAAGACAGAGCATGAGAAAAGAATTTATAGTATAGAAGACAGAGACGCTATTCTGTGGCTGGTGTTTGTGTAAAAGAGACGAAAACAATAGTAGAAATTCGTTCGATCAGTTGATTATTAGAAGTAAGCGAGAGTTCATGCTAGTAATATGGCCGGCGAATTTATAATTTTCACTAAATGTTATTAAATATTTGTACATAACCGCTTACCGAATTTTCTATGTCTTTTGGTTTTGACGGCTTCATGGTGTAATAGTCAGCACGTTTGCCTACCATGCAAGAGGTCTCGAGTTTGATTCCCGACATGTTTGATTTAAAATATTTATTTAAAGGGTGTTTTCACACTAGAATATTTTATAATAATATAAATAATTATAGATAACTTATAAAGCGCCATTTTCGTAATATAATACCTCAAAGGCGCTTTAAAAAGTGATTATATAAAGATTTAAATTTAATTTTAACTTTTTAATCTAAGAAAAATAATGAACTTTGTCACCATATGTTTAGAATTTATTCAAATGATTTAGAGAACAAGTGGGTTTTAAGTTTCTTCCGAAACATCACTTCACTCTCACAGTTTCGGACTTCTGCTGAGAGAGCATTCCCTGCCGTAGGGCCTGCGACCGCAAATGCACGTTCGCCAAATTTAGTGCGCTGTTTGCGTAGAGGTATAATAACTTTTCCTTTCAACGTAGATGTAGCTGATCTAAGCGTAAGACGTCTGTCAGCTAGTTCACCTGGAATGCAGAGTTCCCCTAAATATTCTGGAGCAGAGTTGTGCAGTGACTTATACATAAGCCAACAGAGTTTGTATTCCACCCTCTGTGGAAAACGTAGCCAGTGCAATTCCCAAAGTAGTGTAGTGATATGACTGAACTTAGAGATTCCAAAAATAAGTCTCGCTGCGGCATTCAATACAGACTGTAGGCGAGTCATTTTATTCATTGGTAGACCTGCGTAGATCCCATTACAATAATCAACTCTAGACACTACAAACGCATTTATTAATTGACGGGCGGCATCAACTAGCAAATTTTTGCGTATGCATTTAATCTGTGTCAGCTGGTACAAGCATGAACTTATCGTTTTTCTAATTTGAGCGTCAAGAGAAAGGTCAGAATTAAGGATGACTCCCAGTAGTTTAACGGTGAGTAAAGCGGTACTCCTTAGTCCCTGAACTGGTACCTGAAGCGTAATACTGATCGTGTTACCTTCAATATAAATTTTATATGATTTAAAATTTATTTTTCTATCACGAACAGCCCAAATGAAATATTATTTTTAAAAAATTGTAATTTTTTAAAATTATTTATTAGTGTCTATGTTATTTTAAAAATATCTTACCTTCAAAATATTATGTCTTTTGTTTTTGGTAACACGATGTTACCACGTGTAAAAGAATTTTGTAGAACAGCTTTTTGATAGCTAAAAAAAAAAATTTAACCACAATATAAAAGCAATTATTCCTTATATTCCCTTCCTTTCACTGACTCTTATAGCTTGCATTTTCCAGATTATAAATGAGCAAAAGTCATTTTTACCAAATTTTAGCAACCTTGCCCAATTAAAAACCTTCCAGATACTTAAAAATGAATCAGAAGATAAAAATTACCAATGGAATTTATTGAAAAGTGATGAATAAATTATGTTGAGTACATAAAACTTCCAAAATATAAAAATCCGATTTTTCCTTGGTCTCCTTACTTTTGATTTGTGATTTCCCAAAATGATGTTTTTCGGGTTAGTGACTTTTGCCTTAACGGCGACAATATGTTTTTGTGTTATTCAGGTTGTATTTTTTTTAATCTGCTTTTTTAACATTCGTGCTGAGCTTAGTTTGCAGAGTGAAAATGCCATATACGTAAATATTTAACCATTCTATTAACAATTAGAATAAAGTTATCACATTCTGAAATGTGCATAGGAAAATCTTTATGTCGGTAGAAAAAAAAAACATTATTACTCGAATATCAATATTGTTATGGGAAATACCTAAAAAAATAACAAACTAATAATGTCTAACATTTGTGTGTCCTTGCGGATTAAAAATACAATTCTTTTAGTGAAATGTATTTTTATATTACAAAACACAACTTAAAAAGAGCGCATGTTGCTCGCAAATTTCCACCTAATATGCAAATAAATTGATAAAATATTTTAAATATTCAATTCTAGTTGATTGGTGTCCAGACTGATAGAGAAAACACTTTTCTGTGTAAAATAAAACCAGAACACTGAACGCGTGTTTATGCCTCGATGGCTGTTCTTGAGTAAAAGTCAATAATTAATGTCGCACTATTCATTTAAACAATAAATATCCTTCAAATATCCTACAAAATGAAAAAAAAAAATGGCCGAAACTACTTAAAAATTAATTAATATGTACCGACAGTGATTAGTTACATCGAATGCATTCTCATATTAAAAATATACGAGTTTTTTACACCTCTTTAAATTTTTAACGTCAGGGAGAAAAAGGTTCAGAATCAAAGTCTCCTTGATGCCTACATGCAAAGAAAAAGTTATCATCGCTATACTAGAAAATTATCGTCGCCAAACTGCTTGAAAAAATTCTGTAAAATTTTCCAATTTACAACAAAATAATTAATCATATCCTTCCTAAGAATCTTCTTAATTTAAAATTTAAAATAAAATTTTCAATACATAACTACATGTAAAAAATAACCCTATAAATAAACCCCCTTAAATAAATATTAAAGTATTTTATTTTTTATTCACGAATAAAATGATCAACCGAAGTTTCCTACGTGAGTTTACATGTATCTGTCTCGGTTCAAATGCCTCGGGTGATATCCAACGTAGGGATAAATAAATAGATCTTTTCTCCACTCCAGCGTTTCGCGATAGCCGGGCCAAGTTTTAATTGGATACCTACACTTACTTGTGAATACCACTCTCAGTTCAAGTTGATTGGGCGGCAATCTCTACTGAATAACGATACGTCGATGGTCGAACTATTCTCGCGACGAACTACGTCAAAGCTTCACGTCCAAGAAACAGTTTCATTGATCCTGAAAAACAATCAGATTTTGCAACCGATTGCTTCTGAAAGGATGTAAAAGAAAAACGACAACTCGGTATAAATTGAAAATAATTATTCCTGATTTTTACGTTTTATTCCATAATTCCGTTTTCCGCACCTGCTGTGCATAAGGGCAGTGCATTATTATAATAAACGCAGCGTAGTTTGATCATCTTTTACAAGGACTTTTATGATATTCTGAATGAATTCGGTCTATTTGTCCCTGATAATTATCTTCGTCAAAGGCAACACAGGTTGTTCTGCCTACCACAGTGAAGAACCAACCTGCCAATAGTTATGCCGGTAGGTAGATACATCGTGTTATTCAATCGTATCGCCTTGGATGTTGAAATATTTCATGACAGTGTGATTACTCTTAGGAGGGCAATTTCCAAATTGTAATATGTGTGTACATTTTAAATGATTTTTTTTTTTTCTATTTGATAATTTTGATATGTATATTTTGTAATGTGTTGAGAATGAATTAAATACTCTGAAATGTTCTCAATGTAACTAAAAGTAAATAAATGAAATGAAACACAAATGAAATAATGGAAAATACTCGTACATGTTTTTCCTGGGTTTAAAACTTATTTTTTTTCATTTAATATTGCAAAATTTATCGACTAAACAAATATCTACATGGCATTAGTGTTATTATATAGGTAGGAGGCCCTTTCAAAAAGTGTACTGACTCTCATTCCTGATTCTGTCTCCCACTGACTACTAGCAAAATGTTTAAATATCAAACCAGTTCCCTTCTTCTCTAGTTATTAGAGAATCACTTATATTTTAATATTGAAATTCCTTTTTATGGCTATAAATAACGGATATCCATAAACGGTATTTTACTTGCGGCCCGCCGTTCATTTTTATTGGTAATGCAGTCCTTCGTTCGAACGGTTTGCCCAGGTTTGATCTAAGGTATACTTTTGAACTTCGTGGAAAATTGAATTACACAAGTTCTCTACACCTGCTATTCGCCTTCATCTTTATTGGCACAGTGCATTCTGCTCGTGCTTAAATTTTCCTAAATAAAAGAATATCTTGGATAAAAGGAGATAACCCCGAAAGTTTTCGGGTTTCCTAAACAACATTCAAGAATTGGAAACATCCCCAAGAAGCCTAAAATAAATAATATCGCAATATGTCGGAGGTGCGAAGTATGCCAGTGTATTCGACACACGTTCGGTTCTTTTTAAAGAGCACTTACGCTTGAAGCATAAAAGTTTACAAGAAACTTTACCTGCCCGACTATTTATAGCGCTAATGTACCGCGTTATTTATTGAAATTTGTATATCAAAATGTTTTTAAATCAAAATACTTTAATTATTCATTCTATGACTCGGATCTATATGGGCCAATGTCTTAAATTGTCATATTAAATTAGAGTAATTATTTAGCCATTTTGAGGCGTTATAATGAACTTTGATAACAAATATCAATTTTAAAAAGTTACCAAAAATATATTATGTGTGTATAAAATAGTAAAATACAAACGTTTTTTAATTAACATTGACCCTCTACAAAATGGTGGCAAGAAAAACATGAAATTTGATATTGGCTCTTTTAGATCCAAGACACAGAATTATACAGTAACAGCATGTAAAAAAATATCTGAAGTAGAATTTTACTATCTTGGGATATTAAAAAAAATATTTTGGAACCTGGCTTGAAAATATGAGAAAATAGGGCCTTAATATGTATTTTTTAAACAAATACTATAAACAATATTTTGAGTTTGTCCAAATTTTTGTTGACAAGGACGGGATTTAACTCCCTAGAAAGCTGTGAATATTAACATATTACAACAGAGATGAAGAACATTTTAGAGAAGCTAATATAGAAGTCTAAGCATCTACAGGGTTTATTACCTGTCATTGGCTGGTTTAAGTGGCCACTTTACACACTGTGTAACATTCACTATTCTGCCCATATTCAAACATCTATATTCCTTTAATTCTTTCATATATTGATGTTTTTGACGTTAAAGTGCTCAAACCTTTATTTATGCGGGTGAGATTCATCTGAAATATTTTTTTTATTTTTCAATTTTTATACTTCTTCATGGACCAGGTGGATTTATCAACAATTTTATATATGTATATATACATATATACGATGTTATATATATATATTTGTTGATATATATATAGTTTTTATATATTCAAAGTTGATTTTGAGACACCTTTTATTTTATAATTAAGTTATAATAATAAAAATACTTTATAGTTTTATTCCACTTAAATTTATAATTATTATATAATTTTTTTACCAGTGACCGGGTTTCATCGTGACCGACATCGTCAGACTGGTGGGAGACTAAACAAATTTCTATGTTTCAAATTTTTATTTGCATAATTAAATAAAATCATTATTTACAACCCCTGCTTGCACTTGCATATAACATAGAAATTTGTTTAGTCTCCCACCAGTCTGACGATGTCGGTCACGATGAAACCCGGTCATTGGTAAAAAAATTATAAATAAAAGTGGAATAAAACTATAAAGTATTTTTATTATTATAATTAAAATGCAGTTCCACCAAGAAATGTCAGTAGAAAAACTCAATATATTATAATTAAGTTACATTTAGTAATAACATTTTAAACTCTTTTTTTTAGCAATGCATCCTAAAACCGCATTCAGTAAAAACTGCTTTACCGTATTTTTTATTCCTAACTGCACTATCATAATTCATAATAAACTTCGATTAAAACAACGAGAAAATTGTTTGGGATTCTTAAGTCTTTTCGGCTATCAAATGTGTAAAAATATTTTTTCGATCTTTGATTTGTCAAACTCAAAATATTGCTGATAAGAAAAAAAATTATTTTATATTTTATTATACTTTTTAAATACTCTTAAAATAACTGGTCCAATAAGAGGTATAAAAATTGAAAAATATTTTTAGGCATTGCCTAATAGGTGAAGTGCGATAACTAAACCAGCTAATGACAGGTCATAAGCCTTGTTAATGCCTAGACTTTCATATTTACTTTTTTTAATGTTCTTCATCTCTGGCAATACATTTATACGTATTTTCAGAATTCAAAATATTGTTTAAAAATAAGTAAATTTGAAAATACTGGAGAAAGATCTAATACATTGATACTTGAAAGAAATTGGCAAATATAGAAAGAATAATATACTGTGATTGCGTATAATTTAACGCTATAAGCTTAATTTTATTTATTTACACTCTTTATCAAAATACAATTCCATGTTCACTTTGCCCAGCTTACAAGGGTACATACCCTGTTTCAAGCTAGGCAATTACATTTGAATATATTATAATAGTTAACAAATTAATATAGAGCACAGACAAACAAAATAAAAACTTATTCGTATACACATTTTGATACATATACATACAGACATACACAATTATACACACACACACATATATACACATGTACATACACACACACGTACATACACCCATGCGCATACACATACATACATTCAAACTTCATGGTTGTCATCTAAAAATATATATTTTTACAATTTTTCCTTATTTTTTATATTTTATTTTCGACATCCAGTAAGAATCTCCAATTTGTGGCATGCATCAACTTTTCTGACTCCCTACGACCAATGTCATGAAAGATCGAAGTCAACACCTTCCGTAACTTGACAACACTCCAGTCTTTCCACGATTCTAGCAAAAGGTTATGGACCTTTTTGCCTACGTAATAGTGTTGTCTCGATGCCAGAACAGTGTTGACCCCTTCACTTAGTATCAGATCCCTATTAGAGTATCTTGTATTATAGTTGTGGTTGATACTAGGGTAAATGTCTCTATTTATGTGTGTAACCACTACCGTTCTCAATATATACTTTTGAATAATATTTAGTACTCTAAATTCTTTGATGACCAAGTCACTTGAATAACGAAAGGTTTTTTTAAATTGAGGAGCTCTTTTTTATTTAGTGCATATCGAGACGGTATAATCATACAACATTATTTCCTTAAATTCAACAAAAATTCTCGGTTCTTTTATCATAGACGAGTCCTAACAAACGTAGAACGAACGTGTTAACGATCGTCAATGTGAACGTTCATAATTTATGCAAACGTGGATTTTTCAAGATTCTATTTCATGTAAACAAAAAAAAAAAAACAAAACCGAACAGCCCATTCTAATCTTTAACATACATTACTTATGTGTGTGAAGTACTAAATTTACGATTTTGATAAATTAATCAATAAAATTTCTTGGTTTAATTTTACTTTTACATTATTTTGACCAACGAGCGCTTTCGCCTAAGTAGGCATCTTCAAGGTTGGTAAATTGATTACGACGTTTACAGCTTTTATACTATTTTTAACATATTTTGGAGATAAGGAGATCAAATAAGTATTTTAACAGGGGACAGAAAACGTAAATATTTACAACTAGTTTGCTAAACAGTTCATTTAGGGAGTTATTGGACCGAAATTGGGATAAAACATTTATTATTTAAAAGGTAGGAAAAGAACACACGGTGAAATACAACAAAGTAGAAAATACACATTTTAAAAAGTTAAGTTAGCACAATATTTTGATTTTATGACAGGAAAGGTTACATACCTAAATCATACATTTCTTCATGGAATGAAGTAATGAATTTTATGTTAATAATTTATTTTTTGTGGTAAATAAATAAATCAAACGGAGTGTAGTTATATATAAATTTAATAGTTTAAGTAATGGACAGATCTGTCCCCTGTTAAAATATCTATTTGATCTCCAAAATATGTTAAAAGTATGTTATAGTATAACAACTGTAATCGTACTAAACAAATTACTAGTCTTGAAGATGCATACTTAGGTGAAAGCGCTTGTTGGTCAAAATAATAAAAAAGTAAAACTAAACCAAGAAGTATTATTTATAATCATTAAAATTTATGCATAAATTAGCCACTAATGTAACTGTAGACGAAGAACTAAAACTAGTAAAAAATTGTAGTCAACATGGACATAATACGAGAATATCAGACAAATACCATATACAACTTTCTAAAACAAGACAAGGACAATCAAGACTAATGAACCAGGGACTGAAATTATACAATAAACTACCAGACAAAACTAAACAAAAGACTCAGACAAACTTTTCAAAAGATGTAAAAAATATTATTTTGAACAACAGAGTATAAATGAAAAATGTATACATTATTCTATGTAAAATGAATGTAATAATCCGTAAGGGTTTATAAATAAATTTTCAAATAAAAAAAAAAAAACTTTATTTTTAATTTTATAAAAATCATTAACTATGGAGTTTTATCACGAAATATCATCAAAAAACATCAATATTAGTAAATTTACATTTTTTATACAGCGATATTATAAGACTGTAAATAACTTAATTCTACCCACACCTTTCTTATTCAAAATGAGTTGTTATTCAACCGTCCTGTGAGCGAGTCACATATTGTCACAAGTTTCACTCTGATAAGTTCTTATCATCATAAATCTGCATACGCATAATTTCGGACAAAGTGAAAAGTATTGAGATATATTTATGTATACACTAGATGCAGATCAAGCACTTGTCTTAAAAGCCCTGTAGATGCCTTTGAAAACAGCGAAAGGATAGGTCATAGACAGGCGTACGGTCTCACCACAAAACACAGGATCCCGTTGTCGCTAGCAACGTGACATTTGGGTACCGGATTGATGACCTTGGACCAGGAACTGGAGCAGTAGTCGGACCGGTGGTTTTTCGTTAGTTGGTGGCCGCCCGGCACCCTTCTGGTGTGGGGGTTCGCGCGCGTCGGCAACAAGATTTTTTTTATGAACGCGAGACGGATGCAAAAGTTATGTTAACGTTTGTAATTTATTGCAATCGTGTTAGGTTCCATACAAACTATCTTAGAACGAAAACTCGCATACTAAGCAACGAAACGCGGCTATGAGTTTACGAGTAACGAGCCCGACCCCAAGCGGAGTCCAACACATTCGTATTACATGTGGGAATGCCGAATATAATAATTAGAAGGGGGGTGGTTTGCCAACAGTAAGTGACACGATAAGAGATAACAGCGCCGAGATTCTTCCAAAACACATTTCTTCAGTCGCAGTATGAGTACATGCTACCCTCGTTAGTACGCGGTCCTCTTAATAGGGCTGCAACATCGCCTACATCGACGTATTGATGTTTAAAGAATAAATGTCGATTTTTTTAAAAAAAAAACTAATATTATTATTTCGGTGATTAACCTATTCAAATATTTTTCTTGGGTCAAGATAAATGTTGAGTCCATTTTCAAAAAGTAAATTTTCACTAAAGTAAATGATCATATTAGAGAATGTTGGTCAGGTTGCGATAAAACGGTGTTAAGACTTGGATCTCTAACTTGCGGTCAACAAGATACAACCCACCTCTACGTAAATAAGGTGTTAATCTACGTATACTTCCTAGTTTTTCATAAAATATTAATTATAATATTAATATGATAACAAAGTTTATAAAATTATATGACAGGGTTAGTTTTTTTTTTAAATTATATATTTTAAACGCAAGTCCGGTTGTTGGATCAATTTAAAAACGGAATATTTTTTGGATGAAAATATAAATACCTTTTTAAACTCTACTTTTGATAAGACTTATTATCGATAATTCAGAATGACATATCTTAGCCAATTAACTTTAAACTGTTGACCTTGCATCAAAATAATTTCTTTTATTTTCAGTTAACAGTACAGTTACTTCGAGCGTAAATCATTTGTACTTTTTTATACCTACTGAGAATTAAGATGTTCGGTAATTTATTAATTTGTTGATTTTTGTACATTTTGATTATTAATTAGTAAAATGTGCTATTGATTTCTTATAATAATGTATTTATATTAAAATAACTTCTACTATTTAATGACAATTTGTCATTAACTACGTAGGATGGTGTATGTATTGTTTATACTTATAAATTATAAAAATACGTATAAAGTTTTATTCGACTTTTATTTATAATTTTTACCAGTGACCGAGTTTCGTCGTGATCGACATCGTCAAAACCCGGTGTCTTGTAAAAATTACAAACAAAAATGGAATAAACCTAAAGACATATTTTTATAATTAAATCTAAAATGCAGTTCCACCGAGAAACGTCACTAGAAAAACTCGATCTATTGTTTGTACCGCTTTATGGAATGTATTTATATTAAAATTATAGGAATAGAGATTTAAAAAAATCTCAAAACTTTCTCTAGATAAGCTCATCAAAGCTTCTTTTACAGTCTTTACTTAATAATTTTAAAAAAAATGTAATATTTCATTGTTTCCTTGAAAGTTCCCCATACAAAATGATAAACTATAAAAAATGTATACATAAAATAGCGTCGATGTGAAAACATTGTTTTTACGATATTTTATTGATTTCTGATCCAATAATTTGATGTATGAATCGATGTTTTAAAAACATCGATACTCGTACATCGCCACTTTAGGTTTTAAGTAGCCATCACACGTGCCGGACGTGTGGCCTCCACCTTGCCACAGTCACCACTCAGCTTCACTCTGTCACACAAAGAGAAGGGCTTCTGTCTGGTCCTTGTGATCAAGTGGTTTTCTTCCATCCTAAGGACACCGCGCTACCTATGGGCTCAGCTGGATTTTACGAAGACATACCCGCGAATTAAAGCAATCACTACCTAAGACGCATAGTAAATAATGTTGGACTTTCTCAATAAAATGATTTTACGGTATTGTTTAACTAAAGAATATTTTTCCAACTTTCTATGAACTATACATTCTACGAATTAAGGAATATCTTATTAACTCAGGGGTGTTTTTCGTTGTGATTAAACATTTGATTTGTACTACTGTCTCTTGTCGAACTAATAACAACTTTCTTTTACATTAGTGCTTAGTAAAAATACTCAATTAATAATAAAAAACGCCTAACAATCATTGATCAACGCTTGCAAATCGTGAAATTTTACTTTAAACATCAGTGTTTAGTTCACCAAACGAATAAAGCTCTTTGTAAAACCATAAAATAACTGCGTGTCAAGTTTGGCGACATTATTTCCAGAAAAAATCCCGTTAATTGGCCTTCGCGATTCTATGATTTTATACCATTGGATTATTTCTTATAGGGCAACGCTAGGTTAATGGTTTATGGGAACAAACCAACTTTCAAAGCATTGGAAGCCAATATAACACTTATCAATTCGGAAATAAAGACGAATTTGTTGAAAAAAGTGGCCAACAATTAGACTGACAGGATGCGCTACATAACGATTAGTCGCGGAGGACATTTTTTGCTAGCTATCATTTTCAAAAAAAATATTTGTATTTAAAATAGTTGCAACAGAGAGGGAAAACATTTTCGAAAACAGAATATGAAAGTCTAGGCATTTGCAGGGCTTATTATCTGTTATTGGCTGATTTAAGTGGCCAATACGCACACTGTGTAACACTCACTATTCTACCTATGTTTGAACATCCGCATTTCCTCAACTCTTCTATTTGTTGACTTTTGATAAACAAAAGAGCTAAAACCTTTTTCATGTGGGTGAAATTCACCGGCTGAACCAATCCACCTTCTAGTCAACGCCTGAAAACAATTTTTCAATTTTTATACTTCTTTTACCCGGTTATTAATTCAACAATGTTTTGAGTATGTCCAAATGCTTATAGACTAGCTAGCAGTGGCGAGCGGTGAGTTTTTAAATTGGTAAGCTATGAAAATTCTGATAAATAATTCTGTCAATTCATCACACGACTTGGAATTTTTTGGGATAGATCTTCCGGCTTTTCGTAGATCTCTTCGCTACTAAACTGTGTGGAATGAAGTTGGATTGGCATGGTTTAGCTCAAAGTTTTTGCTCTTTCGTTTTTTTCAATATACTGTATACTATTATTGTTTTGCCCTTGTTTGTCTTTGCTAAATAGTTTTATGTTCTTTTTGTTCAGTTTCTTGCATTTATGTTTCTTCATGTAACTGTTGTAATTGGCTTAGGCCGTATGTATATAATAAAAAAAAAAAAAAAAAAATGTCCATAGCGGTAGTATGGCATATAAAAAACAAGTCTATTTTATATTTAATAAATAATTCCTAACAAATAGCTCCAGCGGCTAATAGTTTCAGTAAAAATATTTTGTAATGTAGCACAAACATATGATTTAAAAAATACAATTTAAAAAAACATAATTGCATAAAAAAATTGAAATCCCATGGACTCGAACCCCCACCTTCGTCATTAGGAAGCAACGACCGATCCGCGCAGCTATTCCGCGTTTCGGGATAAGTGTCGAAAAAGTAATTAATAAACTAGATTATTCATCAGCGCACCGGTGCATCTTTGGTTAGGTCAGACTATTATAACTTTTCTTGAAATAAAACACTATTTCTTAATAAATGATAATAATCAAATAATTTAAAAGTTTACTTACCGAGTACGTTCACCAAACAAAACATAAATTACGTTTTAAGAATCATTGTTTTATCGAATTTTATATCACATTTATTATTCACAAAACGACATAAGTTATACATATTTTAACTCTTCATATATATTTATTCTTAACACTATACACTAGTAACGTTTTTATCATAACTCAACTTAATTTTATAAGTTTAAACGGATACTGAAGAATAACCTACAATATTCAACTGTCATCGTATGCACAAAAACGAATTACAATTAAAATACAATTAGCGAATCTTCGTTTTTTAAAACCCACGAAAGGATTTATACTATATTATGGATTAAAATATCAATTCGTTTCGATTAAAATATCAAAATATTTATTAATTTTAAAGCAAATTTACTTTCAAACCACTGAAACATAAGTGTGATCAATTACTTACTTATTATTGTAACTTCCGTGTTGAGAGATATAAAATGTATTCGTTATCTCTTTCTCACACATAACAAGTGCGTATATTGTCACCTCCCTTAGACTATCGTAAGTCAAATTGATGTATTTTTAAGAATACTAGCCCTTATGAAAAAGTATTGAAAGACTAAATTGCATTAATGAAAGCTGCAAGATTTTACTGTAATCGCAAGTGTAATTTTCGAACGAGATTCGAACGTTTTAGGTTAAAGACGTATTTGAATTAGTGATTTTAAAGTGAGCAGAGTAATCTCGTGTAATCCAGTAGTAATAATTTTGGCCAATAGTCGCTGTATGGAATAAAGGAATATTATATAAATTTACTAACTCTTGGGTAAATAAATTTATATAATAAATTAAATTTATATAATAAAAAAATATATTACTTTTCTTGAAAAGTACTATATTTTTTTTGGTGATGTGTTTTTTCCTAATAATACTACAGTGTTATAAAACAATACTTACGATGTCAAAAAAATATGGTAAGCTGCTTGTAATCGATTATAAGGAGCATTCGCCCCTGCTACGTGGATTTCCTCCCTAGGGAGTTGTTTATATTTAAATTTGTTGCAACAGAGAGGGACAACATCTTCAAAAAGGGAATATGGAAGTCTAGGCATTTACAGGGTTTATGACCTGTAATTGGCTGTTTTAAGTGCAGTTTGATTGGTTCAGCTGGATGAATCTCACCCACATGAAAAAGGTTTAAGTTCTTTTACTTCACAAAAGTCAACAGATGGTAGAGTTGAGGGAATGTAGATGTTCAAACAAAGGCTGAACGGTGAATGTTATACGTGTGTGCAGTGGCCACTTAAACTACCCAATGATCGGTCATAAGCCCTGCAAATGCCTAGACTTCCATACTCCCTTCTCAAAAATGTTTTTCCTCTCTGTTGCAACAAATTTTAATATGAATAACTCCTTAGGGAGGAAATTCAGCCAGTCTGCAAGCATTTGGACATACTCAAAACATTGGTTAAAATGTTCGAAATTTGAATTTTTACTACCACTTACTATTACAGATAGAGATAATACAACACCACATGATATACATTTCTAGTTTTTTTCATCATGCGTTTCGATTGTGTCTGCTTTTGATAGGACTAAATATGGAATTTCGGTTAACTATCTGATCATGTCTCGTCTTTCTTGACCGTCCACGTCTAAATGAGAGTTTACACGATGTTCATGTATTAAATAGTCTTAAAAACTTTTCAAGAGAGGTAACATTATACTTGATAGATATAGTAAAGGCAATAAAAGGTATCAATGATAGCAGGACACCAAATGCCGAACACTCTTCAAGTGGATCGGAAGATCTGTTGACGAATTACAACAGTCCGCCTTCTCCTGACGAGTTTTCTGTGGTTCCCTCGTCACTAGAGCAGATGCGGAGAATCTCCTGAAATAGGCCACAGCCGAAACATCCCATCTAATCCTTACATAATATATCAACTAAACAAAGTTTTTAAAAAAAAATTTTTTTTTTTTTGAAGTAAACAAATAAATAAATATCCCTTTAAAGTACATATAAAACTTATATTACAAGCAAGGTAAAAGAAGGTTGAATGCTGTCGAAATGCGATCCCTCAGGCGAATGTGTGGTAAAACGATGTATGATAGGTGCACAAATGTCGAGATCCGTGAAGTGTGTAAGGCTGAGACATGCATTATTGACAGAATTAAGAAAGGGGTGCTGCGTTGGTTTGGACATGTAGAGCGAATGGACAGCGAAAGAACGGCTAAAAGGATCTACGATGCAAATGTTGATAGATGCAGAAAACGAGGAAGACCGAGAAAGACATGGCACGATCAAGTCCATCAAATACTTGAAGATGGACATGTCAAAAGTAGGAATAATCGGCGTGCGTGCATAAGAAGATGTATGAATGTAGAGGAAGCGAGGTCTGTATGCCAAGATAGAGTCTTATGGCGTTCTATCCTCTCTGCCTACCCCTACGGGGAAACGGCGTGATGGTTTGTTGTTGTTGTTGTAAAATAATAATGCAACTCACATATTAAAAAAAAAAAAAACAAAGAAGGAAACATTTTTGAGTAGGGAATATTGATCCAGTCTATATACAAACATTTAGACATACCTTAAATAATGTTGATACCAAAAAGTGTTTATTATGTATTTATAGTAAACATTGAGTTTTGGGACAGCCAATAGGTTTAAAAAAAAATTAAAACTTAACATTTAAACGCATCATGTTTTCGATTAAACTCCAGGCAATATGCTGTATTTTAATGTTTTTTTTAGACATATTCCTCGCAAACTAATAGTAAGTTAGATTGACCAGTAATTCAATACATAAATGAAAAAATGTAATTTGTTTTATTTAATCGAATTCTCAAAAACGTGTTCTGGAGGAACATTAAAAAATGCTTTTTGAATACGCTGTGACTCAAACACCTGACATACACGCACACTGTACCATGTTCCGCACGCGACGGCGACGCTGTAATGGCGGAACAGCGTATTTGTGGGGTTGTCCTGGCAAAATGATGTATTTTAGGAGCAGTATTCTGTCATCACAGATGTTTTTTTTTGCGTTTACAGCGTTGTGTCATCGTCAATTCCTCGGGAAGTAACAACAATAAAAAAATAAAACTAACTTCATATGATGCAACTCGACGGATAGAATCGATTGAGCGTTGTTAAGCCGAAATTCTGTATCTATATGGAGGTTAAGGATCAAGGGCGTAACTGCAAAAATGTGTATTGTGACTTAAGCTCAGTTTTAGTAATTTAGCGAGCTTTATAGAATCAATTAATTTACAAGTAATTCAAATAGATTAAGTCAAAGAAGGAATCGTGTGTTAGAAATACCACATTGTAAAACGAGGCTCGCACAGAGATATGCATATTTTATAGGCCCAAACATTTTTAATTCTTTTTTTACTGATAATATTTCATTGATTCCCAACTTTAAAATTTTTCCTTCTTTTAAAAAACATGCACTATTCTGGATTCAAACTAAAGATATGAACTCTGAAAGATATGTCGAACAACTGAAAGATATGTCGCCCTTTAATAATAAAGATTTTTTCGTGTTTTTTAAAAATATTTTTTATTTCCTCTTTCGATTACTATAAAAAAATAACAAATTATCTTTTACATGATATTTTATTTTTTCTTTCTTATGTTTGACAAAAATATTATATCTGTCCGTTGTTTATTCTAGGAGCAAAAATTCATTAACATTTTCTTGTATACCCACGAACCGGCCATGCCATTGTGGGATTTTTTGTTTACTATTTTTCTATTAATATGTATTTCGTTGATATGTAATTAGGCTTTATTTTTTTAATACTCTATTTTATTATTATACTTATTGTAAGAAAACAAAAAAAAAAAACATTATTTTAGTTTATCTTAAAATCATATTTTGTAGATATTTTGTGATCTTAGACCCCTAAAATATGATTATGGCGTCAATGAAACTGAGCTTAACACTTTGTATCCCGGAGCCGTGTAAATACGTAATTGTATAACCACGCGTTCTGTCCCGGTCCCGTGTTTTCACGTGGTTTACCAGCTGTCTAAAAAAGTGCATTTTATTGACATCTAGTGACTTTTATTAGAAATGATTATGATACAATTATAAATAAACTTATCAATGAAACTTCTTGGTTTAGTTTTCCTTTTTATTATTTTGACTAACGAGTGCTTTCGCCTAAATAGGCATCTTTAAGACTGGTGAATTGTTTACAACATTTACAGTTTTTAAACTATTCTTAACATATTTTATTAGTATTTTTTGCTTCTGGTAAACCACGTGAAAACACGGGACCGGGACACAACGCGGGGTTATTATAATCACGTGTTTACACGGCTCCGGGATACAAAGCACAAAAAATGAATGATACACCGTATATGTGCGAACATTGCAATTGTGGCTCTCCATAAAGGGCAATGTTGGCAAAACTATCATACAAAAATGACTAATTAAATTATTTCAAATAAATATGAGAAGTTTCAATTGATTTAATTTAGTATTTTTATAATTATGACACTTTTAAGAAACCCTTCACAAAGCATGAAATTTCACAAAAATGGGCCGGGCACAGGGTAAATTCTATGTGTATTTCGCCGGCGCTCAAAGTGTTAATTTACAATACTCATTTTTGTAGTAACATCCCTAGGATTCTAAACCACCGAATAGATTGCCATAATACTGGCCCAATATGCTTTGTGTACATTATTCTTAGAGGTGGGAGTCAGTGCAATGCTTTAAGCTACTGACGTCACTGCGACCTGTGAAGATATATTGTGACATTTGTGTACATTAGGGATAAGTCAATATGTATTTTACGCAGATTTATTTGAAGGTAAATTTAAGTTAGGTATATTTATTTTTACTATTTTATTGTTATGCTTACTTGTAAGTAAATTTATGTTTACTCAGTGAAATCCAAATGCCGCCTATATAACGCTTGCATA